>NW_027468279.1:0-13430 GCF_965363235.1 Mytilus galloprovincialis | reverse complement strand
ATTTTTGATATATGTGTTTGTCCACATGTGTTATTGAAATTGCACATTTTTCAACTTTTTGAGACGGGGCCATTCGTGTTTTTTTTGACACATCTAGTTTTGTATGAAAATTACGATAAAAGGAATAAAATACATGATTGTATACGATGCAAATGCCCTACGTGTTTTACAATACTGTTAGGAGGAGACATGCCCTACGTGTTTTACAATACTGTTAGGAGGAGACATGCCCTACGTGTTTTACAATACTGTCAGGAGGAGACATGCCTACGTGTTTTACAATACTGTTAGGAGGAGATATTCCCTACGTGTTTTACAATACTGTTAGGAGGAGACATGCCCTACGTGTTTTACAATACTGTTAGGAGGAGACATGCCCTACGTGTTTTACAATACTGTCAGGAGGAGACATGCCTACGTGTTTTACAATACTGTCAGGAGGAGACATGCCCTACGTGTTTTACAATACTGTTAGGACGAGACATGCCCTAAGTGTTTTACAATACTGTTAGGAGGAGACATGCCTACGTGTTTTACAATACTGTTACGAGGAGACATGCCCTACGTGTTTTACAATACTGTTAGGACGAGACATGCCCTACGTGTTTTACAATACTGTCAGGAGGAGACATGCCTACGTGTTTTACAATACTGTCAGGAGGAGACATGCCTACGTGTTTCACAATACTGTCAGGAGGAGACATGCCCTAGGTGTTTTACAATACTGTTAGGAGGAGACATGCCCTACGTGTTTTACAATACTGTCAGGAGGAGACAAGCCCTACGTGTTTTACAATTCTGCTAGGACGAGACATGCCCTACGTGTTTTACAATACTGTCAAGAGGAGACATGCCTACGTGTTTTACAATACTCTTAGGAGGAGACATGCCCTACGTGTTTTACAATACTGTTAGGACGAGACATGCCCTACGTGTTTTACAATACTGTTAGGAGGAGACATGCCCTACGTGTTTTACAATACTGTCAGGAGGAGACATGCCTACGTGTTTTACAATACTGTTAGGAGGAGATATTCCCTACGTGTTTTACAATACTGTTAGGAGGAGACATGCCCTACGTGTTTTACAATACTGTTAGGAGGAGACATGCCCTACGTGTTTTACAATACTGTCAGGAGGAGACATGCCTACGTGTTTTACAATACTGTCAGGAGGAGACATGCCCTACGTGTTTTACAATACTGTTAGGACGAGACATGCCCTAAGTGTTTTACAATACTGTTAGGAGGAGACATGCCTACGTGTTTTACAATACTGTTAGGAGGAGACATGCCCTACGTGTTTTACAATACTGTTAGGACGAGACATGCCCTACGTGTTTTACAATACTGTCAGGAGGAGACATGCCTACGTGTTTTACAATACTGTCAGGAGGAGACATGCCTACGTGTTTCACAATACTGTCAGGAGGAGACATGCCCTAGGTGTTTTACAATACTGTTAGGAGGAGACATGCCCTACGTGTTTTACAATACTGTCAGGAGGAGACAAGCCCTACGTGTTTTACAATTCTGCTAGGACGAGACATGCCCTACGTGTTTACAATACTGTTAGGACGAGACATGCCCTACGTGTTTTACAATACTGTCAGGAGGAGACATGCCTACGTGTTTTACAATACTGTTAGGAGGAGATATTCCCTACGTGTTTTACAATACTGTTAGGAGACATGCCCTACGTGTTTTACAATACTGTTAGGAGGAGACATGCCCTACGTGTTTTACAATACTGTCAGGAGGAGACATGCCTACGTGTTTTACAATACTGTCAGGAGAAGACATGCCCTACGTGTTTTACAATACTGTTAGGAGGAGACATGCCCTACGTGTTTTACAATACTGTTAGGAGGAGACATGCCCTACGTGTTTTACAATACTGTTAGGAGGAGACATGCCCTACGTGTTTTACAATACTGTCAGGAGGAGACATGCCCTACGTGTTTTACAATACTGTTAGAAGGATACATGCCCTACGTGTTTAACAATACTGTTAGGAGAAGACATGCCTACGTGTTTTACAATACTGTTAGGAGGAGACATGCCCTACGTGTTTTACAATACTGTTAGGAGGAGACATGCCTACGTGTTTTACAATACTGTTAGGACGAGACATGCCCTACGTGTTTTACAATACTGTCAGGAGGAGACATGCCCTACGTGTTTTACAATACTGTTAGGAGGAGACATGCCCTACGTGTTTTACAATACTGTCGGGAGGAGACATGCCCTACGTGTTTTACAATACTGTTAGGACGAGACATGCCCTACGTGTTTTACAATACTGTTAGGACGAGACATGCCCTACGTGTTTTACAATACTGTCAGGAGGAGACAAGCCCTACGTGTTTTACAATACTGCTAGGACGAGACATGCCCTACGTGTTTTACAATACTGTCAGGAGGAGACATGCCTACGTGTTTTACAATACTGTTAGGAGACATGCCCTACGTGTTTTACAATACTGTTAGGACGAGACATGCCCTACGTGTTTTACAATACTGTTAGGACGAGACATGCCCTACGTGTTTTACAATACTGTCAGGAGGAGACATGCCTACGTGTTTTACAATACTGTTAGGAGGAGACATTCCCTACGTGTTTTACAATACTGTTAGGACGAGACATGCCCTACGTGTTTTACAATACTGTTAGGAGGAGACATGCCCTACGTGTTTTACAATACTGTTAGGACGAGACATGCCTACGTGTTTTACAATACTGTTAGGAGGAGACATGCCCTACGTGTTTTACAATACTGTTAGGACGAGACATGCCCTACGTGTTTTACAATACTGTCAGGAGGAGACATGCCTACGTGTTTTACAATACTGTCAGGAGGAGACATGCCCTACGTGTTTTACAATACTGTTAGGAGGAGACATGCCCTACGTGTTTTACAATACTGTTAGGAGGAGACATGCCCTACGTGTTTTACAATACTGTCAGGAGGAGACATGCCTACGTGTTTTACAATACTGTCAGGAGGAGACATGCCCTACGTGTTTTACAATACTGTTAGGACGAGACATGCCCTACGTGTTTTACAATACTGTCAGGAGGAGACAAGCCCTACGTGTTTTACAATACTGCTAGGACGAGACATGCCCTACGTGTTTTACAATACTGTCAGGAGGAGACATGCCTACGTGTTTTACAATACTGTTAGGAGGAGACATGCCTACGTGTTTTACAATACTGTTAGGAGGAGACATGCCCTACGTGTTTTACAATACTGTCAGGAGGAGACATGCCTACGTGTTTTACAATACTGTTAGGACGAGACATGCCCTACGTGTTTTACAATACTGTTAGGAGGAGACATGCCCTACGTGTTTTAAAATACTGTTAGGACGAGACATGCCCTACGTGTTTTACAATACTGTTAGGAGGAGACATGCCCTACGTGTTTTACAATACTGTTAGGACGAGACATGCCCTACGTGTTTTACAATACTGTCAGGAGGAGACATGCCCTACGTGTTTTACAATACTGTTAGGAGGAGACATGCCCTACGTGTTTTACAATACTGTTAGGAGGAGACATGCCTACGTGTTTTACAATACTGTCAGGAGGAGACATGCCTACGTGTTTCACAATACTGTCAGGAGGAGACATGCCCTAGGTGTTTTACAATACTGTTAGGAGGAGACATGCCCTACGTGTTTTACAATACTGTCAGGAGGAGACAAGCCCTACGTGTTTTACAATTCTGCTAGGACGAGACATGCCCTACGTGTTTTACAATACTGTCAAGAGGAGACATGCCTACGTGTTTTACAATACTCTTAGGAGGAGACATGCCCTACGTGTTTTACAATACTGTTAGGACGAGACATGCCCTACGTGTTTTACAATACTGTTAGGAGGAGACATGCCCTACGTGTTTTACAATACTGTCAGGAGGAGACATGCCTACGTGTTTTACAATACTGTTAGGAGGAGATATTCCCTACGTGTTTTACAATACTGTTAGGAGGAGACATGCCCTACGTGTTTTACAATACTGTTAGGAGGAGACATGCCCTACGTGTTTTACAATACTGTCAGGAGGAGACATGCCTACGTGTTTTACAATACTGTCAGGAGGAGACATGCCCTACGTGTTTTACAATACTGTTAGGACGAGACATGCCCTACGTGTTTTACAATACTGTCAGGAGGAGACATGCCTACGTGTTTTACAATACTGTTAGGAGGAGATATTCCCTACGTGTTTTACAATACTGTTAGGAGACATGCCCTACGTGTTTTACAATACTGTTAGGAGGAGACATGCCCTACGTGTTTTACAATACTGTCAGGAGGAGACATGCCTACGTGTTTTACAATACTGTCAGGAGAAGACATGCCCTACGTGTTTTACAATACTGTTAGGAGGAGACATGCCCTACGTGTTTTACAATACTGTTAGGAGGAGACATGCCTACGTGTTTTACAATACTGTTAGGAGGAGACATGCCCTACGTGTTTTACAATACTGTTAGGAGGAGACATGCCTACGTGTTTTACAATACTGTTAGGACGAGACATGCCCTACGTGTTTTACAATACTGTCAGGAGGAGACATGCCCTACGTGTTTTACAATACTGTTAGGAGGAGACATGCCCTACGTGTTTTACAATACTGTCGGGAGGAGACATGCCCTACGTGTTTTACAATACTGTTAGGACGAGACATGCCCTACGTGTTTTACAATACTGTTAGGACGAGACATGCCCTACGTGTTTTACAATACTGTTAGGACAAGACATGCCCTACGTGTTTTACAATACTGTTCAGAGGAGACATGCCCTACGTGTTTTACAATACTGTTAGGACGAGACATGCCCTACTTGTTTTACAATACTGTTAGGAGGAGACATGCTCTACGTGTTTTACAATACTGTCAGGAGGAGACAAGTCCTACGTGTTTTACAATTCTGCTAGGACGAGACATGCCCTACGTGTTTTACAATACTGTCAGGAGGAGACAAGCCCTACGTGTTTTACAATACTGCTAGGACGAGACATGCCCTACGTGTTTTACAATACTGTCAGGAGGAGACATGCCTACGTGTTTTACAATACTGTTAGGAGGAGACATGCCCTACGTGTTTTACAATACTGTTAGGACGAGACATGCCCTACGTGTTTTACAATACTGTTAGGACGAGACATGCCCTACGTGTTTTACAATACTGTTAGGACGAGACATGCCCTACGTGTTTTACAATACTGTTAGGACGAGACATGCCCTACGTGTTTTACAATACTGTCAGGAGGAGACATGCCTACGTGTTTTACAATACTGTTAGGACGAGACATACCCTACGTGTTTTACAATACTGTCAGGAGGAGACATGCCTACATGTTTTACAAAACTGTCAGGAGGAGACATGCCTACGTGTTTTACAATACTGTCAGGAGGAGACATGCCCTACGTGTTTTACAATACTGTTAGGAGGAGACATGCCCTACGTGTTTTACAATACTGTTAGGAGGAGACATGCCCTACGTGTTTTACAATACTGTCAGGAGGAGACATGCCTACGTGTTTTACAATACTGTCAGGAGGAGACATGCCCTACGTGTTTTACAATACTGTTAGGACGAGACATGCCCTACGTGTTTTACAATACTGTCAGGAGGAGACAAGCCCTACGTGTTTTACAATACTGCTAGGACGAGACATGCCCTACGTGTTTTACAATACTGTCAGGAGGAGACATGCCTACGTGTTTTACAATACTGTTAGGAGGAGATATTCCCTACGTGTTTTACAATACTGTTAGGAGGAGACATGCCCTACGTGTTTTACAATACTGTTAGGAGGAGACATGCCCTACGTGTTTTACAATACTGTCAGGAGGAGACATGCCTACGTGTTTTACAATACTGTCAGGAGGAGACATGCCCTACGTGTTTTACAATACTGTTAGGACGAGACATGCCTACGTGTTTTACAATACTGTTAGGACGAGACATGCCTACGTGTTTTACAATACTGTTAGGAGGAGACATGCCCTACGTGTTTTACAATACTGTTAGGACGAGACATGCCCTACGTGTTTTACAATACTGTCAGGAGGAGACATGCCTACGTGTTTTACAATACTGTCAGGAGGAGACATGCCCTACGTGTTTTACAATACTGTTAGGAGGAGACATGCCCTACGTGTTTTACAATACTGTTAGGAGGAGACATGCCCTACGTGTTTTACAATACTGTCAGGAGGAGACATGCCTACGTGTTTTACAATACTGTCAGGAGGAGACATGCCCTACGTGTTTTACAATACTGTTAGGACGAGACATGCCCTACGTGTTTTACAATACTGTCAGGAGGAGACAAGCCCTACGTGTTTTACAATACTGCTAGGACGAGACATGCCCTACGTGTTTTACAATACTGTCAGGAGGAGACATGCCTACGTGTTTTACAATACTGTTAGGAGGAGACATGCCTACGTGTTTTACAATACTGTTAGGAGGAGACATGCCCTACGTGTTTTACAATACTGTCAGGAGGAGACATGCCTACGTGTTTTACAATACTGTTAGGACGAGACATGCCCTACGTGTTTTACAATACTGTTAGGAGGAGACATGCCCTACGTGTTTTAAAATACTGTTAGGACGAGACATGCCCTACGTGTTTTACAATACTGTTAGGAGGAGACATGCCCTACGTGTTTTACAATACTGTTAGGACGAGACATGCCCTACGTGTTTTACAATACTGTCAGGAGGAGACATGCCCTACGTGTTTTACAATACTGTTAGGAGGAGACATGCCCTACGTGTTTTACAATACTGTTAGGAGGAGACATGCCTACGTGTTTTACAATACTGTCAGGAGGAGACATGCCTACGTGTTTCACAATACTGTCAGGAGGAGACATGCCCTAGGTGTTTTACAATACTGTTAGGAGGAGACATGCCCTACGTGTTTTACAATACTGTCAGGAGGAGACAAGCCCTACGTGTTTTACAATTCTGCTAGGACGAGACATGCCCTACGTGTTTTACAATACTGTCAAGAGGAGACATGCCTACGTGTTTTACAATACTCTTAGGAGGAGACATGCCCTACGTGTTTTACAATACTGTTAGGACGAGACATGCCCTACGTGTTTTACAATACTGTTAGGAGGAGACATGCCCTACGTGTTTTACAATACTGTCAGGAGGAGACATGCCTACGTGTTTTACAATACTGTTAGGAGGAGATATTCCCTACGTGTTTTACAATACTGTTAGGAGGAGACATGCCCTACGTGTTTTACAATACTGTTAGGAGGAGACATGCCCTACGTGTTTTACAATACTGTCAGGAGGAGACATGCCTACGTGTTTTACAATACTGTCAGGAGGAGACATGCCCTACGTGTTTTACAATACTGTTAGGACGAGACATGCCCTACGTGTTTTACAATACTGTCAGGAGGAGACATGCCTACGTGTTTTACAATACTGTTAGGAGGAGATATTCCCTACGTGTTTTACAATACTGTTAGGAGACATGCCCTACGTGTTTTACAATACTGTTAGGAGGAGACATGCCCTACGTGTTTTACAATACTGTCAGGAGGAGACATGCCTACGTGTTTTACAATACTGTTAGGACGAGACATGCCCTACGTGTTTTACAATACTGTCAGGAGGAGACATGCCTATGTGTTTTACAATACTGTCAGGAGGAGACATGCCTACGTGTTTTACAATACTGTCAGGAGGAGACATGCCTACGTGTTTTACAATACTGTCAGGAGGAGACATGCCCTACGTGTTTTACAATACTGTTAGGACGAGACATGCCCTAAGTGTTTTACAATACTGTTAGGAGGAGACATGCCTACGTGTTTTGCAATACTGTTAGGAGGAGACATGCCCTACGTGTTTTACAATACTGTTAGGACGAGACATACCCTACGTGTTTTACAATACTGTCAGGAGGAGACATGCCTACATGTTTTACAAAACTGTCAGGAGGAGACATGCCTACGTGTTTTACAATACTGTCAGGAGGAGACATGCCCTACGTGTTTTACAATACTGTTAGGAGGAGACATGCCCTACGTGTTTTACAATACTGTTAGGAGGAGACATGCCCTACGTGTTTTACAATACTGTCAGGAGGAGACATGCCTACGTGTTTTACAATACTGTCAGGAGGAGACATGCCCTACGTGTTTTACAATACTGTTAGGACGAGACATGCCCTACGTGTTTTACAATACTGTCAGGAGGAGACAAGCCCTACGTGTTTTACAATACTGCTAGGACGAGACATGCCCTACGTGTTTTACAATACTGTCAGGAGGAGACATGCCTACGTGTTTTACAATACTGTTAGGAGACATGCCCTACGTGTTTTACAATACTGTTAGGACGAGACATGCCCTACGTGTTTTACAATACTGTTAGGACGAGACATGCCCTACGTGTTTTACAATACTGTCAGGAGGAGACATGCCTACGTGTTTTACAATACTGTTAGGAGGAGACATTCCCTACGTGTTTTACAATACTGTTAGGACGAGACATGCCCTACGTGTTTTACAATACTGTTAGGAGGAGACATGCCCTACGTGTTTTACAATACTGTTAGGACGAGACATGCCTACGTGTTTTACAATACTGTTAGGAGGAGACATGCCCTACGTGTTTTACAATACTGTTAGGACGAGACATGCCCTACGTGTTTTACAATACTGTCAGGAGGAGACATGCCTACGTGTTTTACAATACTGTCAGGAGGAGACATGCCCTACGTGTTTTACAATACTGTCAGGAGGAGACATGCCCTACGTGTTTTACAATACTGTTAGGAGGAGACATGCCCTACGTGTTTTACAATACTGTCAGGAGGAGACATGCCTACGTGTTTTACAATACTGTCAGGAGGAGACATGCCCTACGTGTTTTACAATACTGTTAGGACGAGACATGCCCTACGTGTTTTACAATACTGTCAGGAGGAGACAAGCCCTACGTGTTTTACAATACTGCTAGGACGAGACATGCCCTACGTGTTTTACAATACTGTCAGGAGGAGACATGCCTACGTGTTTTACAATACTGTTAGGAGGAGACATGCCTACGTGTTTTACAATACTGTTAGGAGGAGACATGCCCTACGTGTTTTACAATACTGTCAGGAGGAGACATGCCTACGTGTTTTACAATACTGTTAGGACGAGACATGCCCTACGTGTTTTACAATACTGTTAGGAGGAGACATGCCCTACGTGTTTTAAAATACTGTTAGGACGAGACATGCCCTACGTGTTTTACAATACTGTTAGGAGGAGACATGCCCTACGTGTTTTACAATACTGTTAGGACGAGACATGCCCTACGTGTTTTACAATACTGTCAGGAGGAGACATGCCCTACGTGTTTTACAATACTGTTAGGAGGAGACATGCCCTACGTGTTTTACAATACTGTTAGGAGGAGACATGCCCTACGTGTTTTACAATACTGTTAGGACGAGACATGCCCTACGTGTTTTACAATACTGTTAGGAGGAGACATGCCTACGAGTTTTACAATACTGTCAGGAGGAGACATGCCTACGTGTTTTACAATACTGTCAGGAGGAGACATGCCTACGTGTTTTACAATACTGTCAGGAGGAGACATGCCTACGTGTTTTACAATACTGTCAGGAGGAGACATGCCCTACGTGTTTTACAATACTGTTAGGACGAGACATGCCCTACGTGTTTTACAATACTGTTAGGACGAGACATGCCCTACGTGTTTTACAATACTGTTAGGAGGAGACATGCCCTACGTGTTTTACAATACTGTTAGGACGAGACATGCCCTACGTGTTTTACAATACTGTTAGGAGGAGACATGCCCTACGTGTTTTACAATACTGTTAGGAGGAGACATGCCCTACGTGTTTTACAATACTGTCAGGAGGAGACATGCCCTACGTGTTTTACAATACTGTTAGGAGGAGACATGCCCTACGTGTTTTACAATACTGTTAGGAGGAGACATGCCCTACGTGTTTTACAATACTGTTAGGACGAGACATGCCCTACTTGTTTTACAATACTGTTAGGAGGAGACATGCCCTACGTGTTTTACAATACTGTTAGGAGGAGACATGCCTACGTGTTTTACAATACTGTTAGGACGAGACATGCCCTACTTGTTTTACAATACTGTTAGGAGGAGACATGCCCTACGTGTTTTACAATACTGTTAGGAGGAGACATGCCCTACGTGTTTTACAATACTGTTAGGACGAGACATGCCCTACTTGTTTTACAATACTGTTAGGAGGAGACATTCCCTACGTGTTTTACAATACTGTCAGGAGGAGACATGCCCTACGTGTTTTACAATACTGTTAGGAGGAGACATGCCCTACGTGTTTTACAATACTGTTAGGACGAGACATGCCCTACGTGTTTTACAATACTGTTAGGAGGAGACATGCCCTACGTGTTTTACAATACTGTTAGGACGAGACATGCCCTACGTGTTTTACAATACTGTCAGGAGGAGACATGCCTACGTGTTTTACAATACTGTTAGGAGGAGACATTCCCTACGTGTTTTCCAATACTGTTAGGACGAGACATGCCCTACGTGTTTTACAATACTGTTAGGAGGAGACATGCCTACGTGTTTTACAATACTGTTAGGAGGAGACATGCCCTACGAAATGTTGATATCAAAATAACTTCGCTGGTTAAAGAGTAAGAAAACCAATGTATAACCTGAATAAATTGATAAACTGAAACATATCACCTACCAAGATATCAGATTTATCATTCCGACTGAACCGGGCTGCGTAATTAAACATCCCTCGCAGCCTTGTGTAAGGGTGCAACTCCATAAACACATTGATGGAAGGATAAATCTATAGAAAGCGTGTTAATACCCTACACGATCTGACGAAGAAGCGTATGTATACATCTTGAGGTGATAACTTACCCCTCCCAATGAGACAATTGTACCGCTTTCTCAATCCTAGTAAAGAAACTCCTTCCTGGCACGACTTGCTCTATGTCAGGTGTTTTCGTAACCGGAGATTATGAAATGGTATTCATAATTAAAATAATTTACGTTCCCCTTTATCAAACATAGTTTTAGAATATTTAACGAAACTAAAAGTTGGGACACCACAAACCTCATAGAAAGCGTTTTAAAATGTTATCTAAAAGTATCTGTCGTTTTATTTCAAAAGTTGTGTACAACAAAACAGAATACTCTCTTTAGCATATATGCTGATCATTATGTAATACCGTATTCAAGGTCTAAACACGTTCCGAGTTTTACCCTTTATAACTTTATATGCAAGCGGATCTGTGTACCATGGTGGCATTCTCCATTTATGTACATCTTAATTTGATTATTAGGGAAAGCAGCATATATAAAGATATCCAAA
The DNA here is from genome assembly GCF_965363235.1 of Mytilus galloprovincialis. Lineage (NCBI taxonomy): Eukaryota > Metazoa > Mollusca > Bivalvia > Mytilida > Mytilidae > Mytilus > Mytilus galloprovincialis. The sequence continues at coordinate 2,012 of NW_027468279.1, read as the reverse complement.
TATAATCGAAAGAGGAATATTACTGGCCTGTTTACATGTACAGTGTTTTCTCGTTTGTTCCTTTTTTTTTTACAAAAATAAGACTGTTGGTTTTCCTGTAAGAATGGGTTAAACTAGTCATTTTTCGGGCCTGTTATAATTTGCTGTTCGACGTGAGCCAAGGCTCCGTGTTGAAGGTCGTACTTTGACCTTTAATGGTTTACTTTTCCAAATTGTAACTTGAATGCAGAGTTGTCTCATTGGCACACATACCAATTCTTTAAATATATATATGTTTACAATCGGGGGAAATTGCACATTCCAGCAGCAAGTCTATACCTTCGTAAAGAAAGAGCCTTCAAGGGCGACTAAGTTATAAATTCTCTTTTACATCAGATGTATTTGGATTGGCAAGTCTAGCTTTTTCTATCCGTGGTTAGGGAAAAGGACAAATAAATCATATAGACATTTTTTTTTTATCTTGCGCATGATATGAAATAGGTAGGCCAACAAAATCCTAACATATACTATTTTATTATATTATTTGTGTGTCCAGTACAAGACTACATGTATGTTCAACATATATATATGTATTTTTATCTCTGTCATTTATAAACTTTTTTTCAATTTTCCTGTTACTAAATGTTGTCATTGAATCATGCTTGGTGTGTCAATAGTGAAAATAACACTTAATCAAATTGTGTACATCTGAGAGAAAAAAAATCGAGGTCGTGAAATTTCAATATTACATACAGTATATAGTGTGCAAAACATTCAATTTCTTTAAACGATATACTAAATTAAAGATTAAGCAATGGATTGTTGTTTTATCCATTCGATACTTCATTATTGATTTTTTTAGAAGATGAACCAAACCAAGACGAAACATTCGTCCAAGATCAAGCAACTGTCAAATACAACTTTCCTTAATAGTTATCACACAAGGACGCGGTGTGTCAGTGTAAGATCACCCCGATGGCCGGAGGCCAGATAGTGATCTATCAATTACACACCAAACCCGTACACAGGCAATTTTTTCCAACGTGTGTTTCACGTTTGTGCTCATCACGTGAGAATAACGTTTTTCCCACGTGTGTATCACACCGGATAAACGTTTATATCACGTGTATTTTAAAAACATGATATTCTCACGTGAAAATCACGTTTTAATCTGATCACGTGATATTCACGTTGAAATATAACATAATTATCACATGTAAATATTTTAACGTGATTTGAACGTGTAAATATTGTGTTAATTTCACATGTAAATTTTTTAACGTGATTTTAACGTGTAAAATTGTGTTAATTTCACATGTAGATTTTTCAACCTTATTTTAACATCTAAAAAGTGTGTTATTTACATGTCTATTTTTTCACATGATTGTGATATAAATTTATATCAATATCACATGTATTACCTATGTAAGTGCAAGTTGTTTTTTCATTGGCCATGAAAAAAACTTGTTTGATGTTCATGTATCAATGAATATATACATGATATAAGGTAATGAATGTGCATCATAAATCATATAAATTTTACCTTCAAATTACTGTCACAAGAAAAGTAGTATTATATACATTGGCACTCACACCACATCTTCCTATATCTATGTAACTTTACTTTCAAGTCAAACAAGACTTAAATGACTAATGTACAGTTATTATCACTAGTGTTGCATGATTTAAAGCAAAAGTTTAAAATTCTGAAGTTTTATTAATATTTAAAAGAAAACAGACTCCTGTACTGCAACCAAAGTTTTAAAAGTACAGCATAAAAATTCAGCAATTCCCAAAAATGAAATTGTAATATGTTATTGTATGTTGTTTACTGTACAATATTATTCCTTCACAAGAGTTATTCTGAATTATGCTTTGTTATGCTCTTTGATAATTAAGTCTTTTCCTTCCTTTCCTCTTCAATATTTTATTATCTTCCTTTACTTAAAGTTGACAATGGTCTGGTCTTCAATAAAATTACAAGAGGAACATTCTGTAACAAGTCTTTTTAACTGAAATAAACTCATTTCATA
>NW_027468278.1:0-13732 GCF_965363235.1 Mytilus galloprovincialis | reverse complement strand
GAGTGTTTGAAAAGTACAATAAAATAGGAAAGTTGTTTCTGGTATGAAAATACATATTCAGTGTGACTTGTAACTTTCTTAATTTTATTGGATTTTGTTTAATTATATAGCAACTGTAGATATATAATATCTTTGTCATAATAAAGTACACACAACGTTTAAATTAATTCACGTTTTAGATTGGACTTTGTACAAAACAAGTCATTTAGTGCCCTTTATACGCTCTTGATTTGAAAAACAAGAACATTAATTCCCACATCTGCAGGTTTTAATAATATTTCTGTCTTTGTGGTGTCTGGTCTTGACGGATAAAAAGTCAGTATAGACGTTTGCAAGGAGTTATAGCCGTCTGATAATGACATTACTACAACAATAAATCATGCATTAGTTATTATATAAACACCACAAGTCCAAGTGTAAAATTTAAGAGACAATGAAAGCATACTGAAACATTTTGAAGTGAAGACAGTGTTTTAGTTCTTGTAGGCGTTGGTTGATTTGTGTGTATTCCCTTTGTTGGTCGAACCCCGACCCCGAATTGATACTGAATGATGGAATATTCGTTTGCTGCCTCGGCTCTTCTTTAATATATTTCAATACGTGAATAATTATACCCCCTCTTTGAAAAGGGGGGGATACTGTTTTACCCCTGTCTGTCCGTCCGTCAGTCCGTCAGTCTCATGAATATTTTTGTCGCATTTTTCTCAGGAACTACAATGCCTGGATTTCTGAAATTTGGTTTCAAGGTTTATATTAAGTCAGCCATACCATGTGATGCATTTTCAGATTCATCACTCGACAACTTCCTGTTTACCGAATACTTGTATCATTTTACACATGATGGCCAAGTTGAAAATTTTCGTCGCATTTTTCTCAGGAACTACAATGCCAGGATTTCTGAAATTTGGTTTCAGGGTTTATATAAGTCAGATATACCGTGTGATGCTTTTTCAGATTTATCACTTGACAACTTCCTGTTTACCGAACACTTACATATTTTTACACTATTGCCATTATCCATTTGCGGCGGGGGTATTATGACCCGACAATTAATGAGAGCAGAGACCCCAGTCCTAACATAAAAAAAAACACAACTATGACAGAAACCATCAAATGGTCTTCAAACAAGGTTCATTTGAAGACCATTTGAAGATTTCACTACATCATGTTAGGTTATCAAATCTGCTAATATAAATTGATGCCTTCTCACCTTCAAATATCAAGTGCTTCATTTTTAACTAGAATTCGTAGAGTCGCGTGATTCAAAATGCAATAAAGAAAAACGAAAACAAAACCGCGATCTTATATCACATTATACTTTTGAGTTGTGTATGATATCGTGTAAGTACGATGGCCGAAGTGAGCCGACAAAAATACTATTTAAACTTTGTATAGTACTGTACAGAAAGTTTGTACATAATACTTTCTTGTAGTTTTACTTCCTGATTGAAAGATAGTACTCTGTACAGAAAGTTTGTACAATGTACTATCTTGTTGTTTTACTTCCGGGTAAGAAGATAGTACTCTGTACAGAAATTGTGTACAATGTACTATCTTGGTTTTTACTTCCGGGTAAAAAGATAGTACTCTGTACAGAAAGTTTGTACAATGTACTATCTTGTTTTTTACTTCCGTGTAAAAAGATAGTACTCTGTACAGAAAGTTTGTACAATGTACTATCTTGATTTTTACTTCCGGGTAAAAGATGGTACTCTGTACAGACAAGTTATGGCAGATCTGCCATTATCAGGGGTCCAACTGTCAATTTGATAATAAAGTCTTTAACTTTGATCTACTAAGCATATCTCCAATACGTTTATGTTTGCTATACGCAACTATTGGTGCTGTATTGAATACTTGTACACGATCTTCGTCAAACTGTACGTATATATGGATTATATTTAGTTATAAAAACTAACGGAATATATTGTTTTCTTCTGATTTCTTTTGTTGTAATAAATCAGTACGGTCAATTGATAAAGCATCAGTGATACTATCATCTATCTCCACGTTAGGGGGCGACCATTTGATATTCTGGGGGGGGGGGGGGGGTAGGAGGATTTTGAAAATAAATAACTCAGCCTTGATAATCACAAAAATAAATGGTTTGTTCTGTGGTAGTCTGAAAATAAATTACCTGACTTGCAATATATTGAAAATAAATAACTCAGCATAAATTCATCTTTTTCCCCAAAAAACAATTGGGAAACACTTCCAAATCTTTTTAATAATAAAAGTATAAATATTATTCAAATATACTTGAAATGTCTGAAAATTGATTTCATTTAACTTGAGGTATATTGTTTCAGGAAACCTTACCTCACTTTTATTTTAACAGGGCCGTAACTACATTGAGGCAAATGCCTCATGTAGGAAATTTTAAAACCAAACGCTTGTCTCCATATCAAATTGTGTTCACGGCGAGAGCCTTTTAATTAGCAAGTTCTGTTTTCCCTCATGCAGACGTAACCCTGATTTTTTGGGATCAATGTTTCTTATTTATTTGTCTTTTGTTTATTTACTCCCCTTCTGTATTCTGTGAGTGTTGCATTCATTTCGTAATTTTGTTATGAACTTGATTCCATGTTTGCTTTATCATGCACATTGGTCTTTTGGTGTTGTCCCTAGAAACTTGAATTTATACATCTTGCTTTGAGACCAAAATATTGTCAAAAAATTATTAAAACAAAACTTGCATTTTCAGATTAAGAAAGGGTCTTCGGAACTCCCAGAAAGCATGATTTTGCATCATTTGTTCTATAGCTTCTTGGGCCTGTAGTGGCTCAAAAAGTCTTTAAAAAAAAATATCATAAATATAGTTGTAAAAATAAATAATCAGTCCCTTGCTTTAATGAAAATGAAAAATCTTGCTTCAATAGTGCAGAAAATGAATAATCTGTCCTCTTATAAAAAAGAAGATGTGGTATGATTGTCAATGAGACAACTATCCACAAAAGACCAAAATAACACAGACATTAACAACTATAGGTCACCGTACGGCCTTCAACAATGAGCAAAGCTCATACCGCATAGTGAGCTATAAAAGGCCCCGATAAGACAATGTAAAACAATTCAAACGAGAAAACTAACGGCCTTATTTATGTAATAAAATGAACGTTTACAAAAATAAATAACCGATCAAAAACAAATCCTACTGCCCCCCCCCCCCCCCCCCACCCCCCAGAATATCAAATGGTCGTCCCCTTATCATAACCCCTATCTAATAATTTCACTTTGAAATTAGTTAAGATTTTTTATTAATTTGTTATGGTCACTTGTGTTTCTAGTTTGCCGTATTGCTTTACCTTTATAAATCCTCTGAATACATGCTGTGAGTGACAGCTATTTCTGTGCAGAAACAGATATTAAAGAATTTGTGTCTTAAAAATGACTTTGAATTTCAAGGTCAAGAATGCTATATGTTGTAAATCTTTGACCTTTAATTACATCAACATCTAAGAACGACATTTTATCGTTTTTGATTTTTATTAGGGGTTTTAATTATTTGTTAGACGAAAAAAATCTATTATTTCATCTGATGTTCCCTGATATGTTCCATTATATATCATGAATCCATCACCTCTATATCTGCCATGGTAGAATATTTTATCTCTATATTAAAATGCATATTAAATAATTTGATTCATTATTTCGAACATGTCACAGATTTCCGGTGAAGGAACTGCACCAACTAATTGCCGTACCTATTATTTCCTGATCCCATAAAAAGATAGTACACTTACAAACTTGTATGTACAGAGTACTATCTTTTACCCGGCAGTAAAACAAAAAGATAGTACATTGTACAAACTTTCTGTACTGAGTACTATCTTTTTACCCGGAAGTAAAACAACAAGATAGTACATTGTACAAACTTTCTGTACAGAGTACTATCTTTTACCCGGAAGTAAAACAAAAAGATAGTACATTGTACAAACTTTCTGTACAGTGTACTATCTTTTTACCCGGAAGTAAAACAACAAGATAGTACATTGTACAAACTTTCTGTACAGAGTACTATCTTTTTACTCGGAAGTAAAACAACAAGATAGTACATTGTACAAACTTTCTGTACACATGGTACAGTACTATACAGGTTTTAAATAGCATTTTTGTCGGCTCATTTCGGCCATCGTATGTAAGCTTTAACATGTGACTGCCTTCACCTTGTTCTTCAATAAAGGTTATATATGCTGTGTTACTTTATCTATGAAACAAACGTTCATTGTGAAGTGTCATTATACATGCTTTAATTATTGCTCCACCTTCTGCATTGTATGTGCTTTTAAGTATCTGCTCTTCATATCGTGCGTGTGTTCGTTTTAAATAAATTTAGCTGTTTATTAAGTGTGCTATTTATATTTAAGCTGTTTATTATGTGTGCCTTATTGGAAGTCTTTAGTACACCTCTAATAATAATATGTAAAATCGAGTAGTTCTTGGTATGATATATTTTATGACTTCATATTACATTCTATATTTCTATATTTGAGGATTCTTCATTAGTTTCTTTTATGTGCAAAATAAAATATGTAAATATTATTATTTGTTCATGTTTATTTATATTTTTAAGTGTCATTGATTAATAATTAGTATTTTTTATTCCTCATTTATGGAAATTTTGTTTATTGGTCTGTGCGCCCGTTTGTCCGTCCGTCTGTTTCGCTTCAGGTTAAAGTTTTTTGTGAAGGTAGTTTTTAATGAAGTTGTAGTCTAATCAACTTGAAACTTAGTACACATGTACTCTATGATACGATATTTCTAATTTTAATGCCAAAATGATTACAATTTTGACCACGATTTTACGGTCCACTGAACATAGAAAATAAAGTCAATAATGAGATGCAAAATTCTTTAGTTCTTATAAAACCAAGTTAATGGTACGAAGAAATAATAACTCACAGAAAGATAAGACAAAAATATGCCGCAAAACACAGTCCAAGTACAAAAATTGTCATAATTGAAATAAAATTGTTCTAACAGTAGTTACAAACCAAATTTTAAAGCAAAGACATACAACAGCATACTCGAACAAAATCTCAGAAAATGAGGTGTTATAAATGTCAAAATATAATCAACAAAAAAAAACTACTTTCCATATGAACATCGTTTACCCCTCTATAAGGTAGACAACTCTTACTTCACTCCCACCTCCGCTGGATCACTGTAAGGTCGTGTTAGAATTCAAAAAGTGTGGACAGAAACATAAAAAAAAAACTCTACGCCAAACGGAATATAAAAACACTTGCTCTTGAAAGTAACATATATAACCCCTAATTTACTTATTGTATCATTTGGCAAGTCGTATTTTTATAAATAGACGTGTCTTATTTATTTGATTTCGATTTGGCGGGTGTCTTTTAAGATATCGATGATTGAAGCATCATTAATCATGAATTTGAAGTTATCAGCTATTTATAAGTTCAGTCCCTACGCACTGATTGCCATTGTTAATCAATTACTGTTATCTTTTGTTTTCTTACTTTTATCTTCTTCTTTATAGGAGGTAATGCAAGTATCCTTAATGTGTTTGTTACTGGACGTAAAGCAAACAACAATTATTCAATCAATCTTAAAGTGTCACTAAAATTAGCAGTGATTGATAAATTTATCAACATAAGATGCGAAAGCTTGAAGGTTCATTCTCGAAATAGATTTTAAAAATCCACATGTGTTTTTCTTTTTCATTTTTTCTTTAGGTTGCTCGGATTTAATTTTATAACTCATGAACTGCCATCCTACACTGTTATACTTGATGCTGCACTTCATTTTACACTGCAACGTCATGCACAGAATGAGAACGGAATATAGGATAGTGCGCATATAAGAAACAAACTTTATGAAATTTAACGGGGGGGGGGGGGGGAACAGTGAGTCCCTTAACATTTTACTATTTCATATTTTCTCTAGCGTTTCCTTCCTTATATATAGCACCAAGTTATGACATGAGTTTTAACTGCAGGATAAAACCAATATGTGTTCATTTTCGGTAAATATATGATATCTGTTCTGACTCGCTACGGAACAATATAAAGCATATGGCGGTCCTCGTTTTTCGTCCTGTTTTTAAGTAAAATGTATATTTCCCGACCATGCGCATTTCATTGCATATATAATTGAGAGTAGATAATATTACAGAAATCTGTAACCGATGCAAAGATATGCAATAAACAGGAAACAAGTAACTAGATAAATATAGAAATGAAATGAACGTCAATATAAACTTTTTCCTGTCTGATGCATTCCGTCCAAAAAAAATGTTTCTTGGCTATCAGTTTATTGATTGATTCGAATTCGTATTAAGAATATTCGTAATGCAATTATATTGTATTTCACAATCGTATGTTTGCAAAATAAGGTGCAATGAAAATTCGTAACAACTTCATGATCTTTCGAATTATGTAGGGTACTATGTTCTATACGAATAGATCTTGTTCCAACTATCAATTGTCATTTACAAAAACGTCTAAATTGAAAACAATGCTTGTATAGGCCTCCAAAGAAAAATGAACTGCACATTTTGGACAACCGATTCTCATTTAACACTAACGTGAGAACCATTCAAAAGTTTCAGGATATCAATTTTTACTTTGTGGTACTTTTAATTTTAATGTTAGCCCATAAGGTCTAAAACGACTTCTTCGAGATTACAAACAACAATCAAAACTGCCCCTTGAGTTTTTCCTATTGCGCGTGTGGATTTTGCATCATAAATTGATACGTGTATCGTATCACATCTTTGTGCAGCATGCATGGAAATATGTTCATTCTAAAATTTGCTAAATCGTTCTGCTTTCTAAGGGGAAATGAAACCCATGTAGTCAGTAAAGAAATGCTCTCTACATGACAAAATTTGAAAAATTTCAAATGTGAAAACCAGACAGCAAACAACTACAACTACTGAATTTGAGAAGAGAGTCTTTGTAAATCAGTGGTAACTGGAGATGAATTATACTGCATCAATAAAAAACAAAACATTAATATAATAACTTGTTGCTGTACGATAAACACAAAAAAATATGAGCCTGCTTTCATTGACTGTCTGTGTTAATCAGTTGTATTAAAGATGTTTGCAAATTGATTAAATGAGTAATTTTTTTTTTGCATATTTGCAAATGTTTTGGCCTCAATAAAAAACGCAGAGATCTTAATGGTCGAAATGCACACATGGTGCAGTAAAATAGTCACCGTTAATTTTATTACATTCACGTAATAATTGCTAATACAATGTAAAATGAATATATCAAATACCAAAAAAATCGTGTGTCCCCGTCAGGCAAAGGTGCCCAAATACACAATATTAGACTGTTTTTCCCTATCTTTGGATACGTTAGGGGTAGGGGATGTCAGATTCGTTTAGGTTTGCATATTCCAAAACAAATCATGATGATACATATGTATCACAATGTTTCTCCACATCTAAAAAATAGCGGTACAATGTTTTGTTATACGCGTTAGTAGACTATTTTTTAACATTTTAACAACAATTGGACTTCCTGTGTTTTAAGAAAATAAGGAATAAAAAACATTGAAGTCGAATAAGTTGCATTTTGATTTACTTAATTGAAGAAACAAAGCTACTTATGAGGTGCAGAAGGAATCTTTTTTCGGGATTGATCCGTTAAGCTCGCGGGAGTTGTGGAACAAACCAGTTTAATCAACTGGAATTTGGGATTTCGGGATTAAGTTATATCGTGATGCGACAACGGACATAATTTTCACGGAAATAGGGATTTGCATTTATTGTCTCGGGAATCGGGCAGTAAAGCTCATGCTACATAAGTTTTAGTCGTTACTACGCTGATGATACATGTAGTACCATTGTATTATATTATATGGAAAGTCTGACAGAGGAATAGTACCACCAAAGTGTATCGACGCTTGTTTCAATTTTTAAAGACCGATATTTGTTTTGCTAAATCATCTGATCTGATGTACATGCTGATGACGGTGTTGTCTGTTTCTTCTGACATTAGCTATTTCAACTAAAAAGTAAAATCACAAAAATACTGAACTCCGAGGAAAATAAAATCAAAAAGTCCCTAATCACATAGCAAAATCAAAAGACAAAACACATAAAAAACGAATGGACAACAACTGTCGTATTCCTGAATTGGTACAGGCATTTTCAAATGTAGAAAATTGTGGATTGAACCTGGTTTTATAGCGCTAAACCTCACTTGTACGACAGTCGCATCAAAGGACAAGGTACGATAAGGCCTGTTTTTGGCCCCCTTATTTCTCATTTTTCAAATTCTGTTTTGGAAAGCTACTTATTATGTTAAAACATTCCCTGATGTTTGAAGTTTGTTTGGATGAACTTCAAAACTACAAACTTTCGCATCTGGGTAAGGTGAGGGTGGTTAACTTTTTGATTTTATTCAAATATTGTAATTATTATTCATTTTGCAGGTGATTTTAGAACAAATTGTTATTATTTTAGTGCCTGCGCCAACGTGACCCAGGAATTTTTTTATTCCAATGTCATGAGAATTGTTTTGCTGTCTAAATCGCCAAAAACAATTCCGGGTCATGTAGGTGCACGATGTTAAATTTTAAGAAACGATGGCCGAAAATCGATATTTTTCCTTCTTTTGGCGTTTTTGATGCCCTTTAACCCCCCTAACCTCACTCATTTTCTGAAATTAATGGTTTTGAAGTTCATTCAAACAAACTTCAAACCTATAAGGGAATCTTTTAACGTGATAAGTAGCGTTCCAAAGCAAAACTTAGAAAATGAGAAATTAGGGGAACCAAAAGAAGGAACACAATTGGTAAAAATGTCACAAATAAAGGTAAAAACTAATAGTTACGGTAGGTCACATTCGTGAAAAGGGAACGGGATTGTAGTTACGAAATAAGGAAACTAATTTTCACTTAACTCTTATCCATAGATTATTACTATAAATAAGTGTGGTTTACATGTGCTGCCTCTAAAAACACGAAAAACTTACAATTATTGTAAGATTGAAAAAAATAAGAGAAACATATAAGATCACATTTAGATAAAACTGGCTATGAAGAAAAAGTGGGGTCCATGCACCAAACACCTGTATCTGGTTAAATTTGCCGATTGCTGATTTGAAATTGTAATGAAAGCCGACACAATAAGCATTCAATATTGCCATAATACCCTATTTACATTGAAGGCATAATTTGTTCTGAGAAAATGGAAATGTCATAAACTGAAGGAAACGGATTATTGACAAACTACACATCCGAAATGATAGTGTCAAGTAAACAGTTTCCTGTCTGATGAATTCTGGGAAAGTATTGTATAATTCTGCGTTTTGTTTTCTCTGCATTGATTCATAAAGATTGAAATAAAATCTTTTTGTCGTTTACAATGAAGAAAAATATACTTTCTATAGAGATAATTCTGCAACTGACTTTCTTTTATTGAAGTTGTTCAATTGTGTAACAACAAAGCTTCGGTTGCCTTTTAAGATATAATTGTATGATATTATTTGCATGGTCACAATTAGAATAATCATCTTAACTCTCGTCACGATATAGTGTGTCGCGCTATAAGAGCGGAATTCGTAAAACATCGCTCAATCAATGCATACCAAAAGGAGTCAGGAATTGTCGCTTGATTTTTTGCCAAATCCATTATTTCTCTTAATCATTTGAGAAATACCTTATTCATATACATTTAATGCTCGACGAGCTTAATGTGCATGTGTGAAATTGTTCAAAATTGATCTATGTCTGGTGTACAAACCGGATGAGATTGTTGTTTTATATTACTTAGACATACAAGTAATTAGAATTCAATGTTGAAATGAAATTTCTATACATAAAACACTTTACACATACATATTGAACAAAACAGTTAAGATATTAAACATTTAACGGTTTTTACAGCTCTCAATCAGTCTGAAATGAGTAAAATATTTTAATTTCTTTTTATCAATTTTCATCACATTGGCAAAAAAGTAAAAACCAAGACTGCTAATGGCAATTCAAATTTACTCCTCCTTTATTCTGGTTGATAAGTTTTAAATAAGACTTTCTTTGGATTAATTGATATTTTATTCCCAACGAATTTTTCATGAAATATTTGCCACTGGAGGTAAACAAAACTACAACCAGCCAATACTTACCTCGGAAATCCTATAGATTCTTTTAAATAAAACTTTCCTGAAACAAACTTAAAACTTAGCTAAAGTTATAGGTTAAAACAATCCCCACCTGAAATATTCTTTCTCGGATTTTCCCCAAAAATGATTTGAATCCCTATCAAACTTTAGATATCACAACTAACTTAACACGTGAAAATTTCTAATTTAGAAGATTGTCTGATTTTTCTTTTACATTTTATCTGTGTGACCACTTGTTTATGCCAATAGCCATAGAAATATATGGCCAGCTGTCCCAATTAACTCACCATTAACCTTAGAGAAAAGTCTTGTTTGTATAAAGGTACTAATTGAAACAAATCTTGTACAAGGTAAAGTTTACAATGTGGTTCAATTTAAGATTTTGAAGAATTGTCTAAAATTGTTAAGATATTCTTATCATTTGATGTAGACTAGTATTAATGCTATACGAGTTACCACCCAGTCCAATGTATACGCCTTTAGCTTTCACTCCTTTTGATGTGAGCATTCCGGGTGAAAGAAACCCGTTGATTTCATAGCTTTGCTTTGTGTACAAATCAAAATAAAAGCGTCAAATGCAATTTTCAAATTAAAACTGCATATTTTTAAGATAAAATCGAATGGCATTTGTTATTGCGTAGAGCATGTCTAGAATTAAAACTCAGTTTTACACCATCCCATGCAAAGACGCTGACCAAACTAAATATATTTCGTACCCGGCGTACAACCAACCAATATCACAGAAGTCGACGAATTCTTGAAAGTAAAATTAATTATCTCCCAATATTATCAATTGGTTCGCTTCTATTACATTTGTACCTACTATAGTCTAAAAATGACTGTGTTCGTGCAATTGATTGACTAGAGTCCAGTAGCAAATATTTCAATATATATTTAGATCGACAACTATTTTAGATACAATAAGTAGCGTCTGACAGGAGGGACGACAGAAATGAAAGGTGATAGATTTGGAAAATAATGGTATGTTTGATGGTTATGTTGCCCTTAAAATAATAGAAAAAAAATAGTAGTGTTGAAAAATAGTCAGAATCGATCTTGGTTGTGAAGGTGACGCGTGTTTTGAAATTATGCATCCTGGCCTTGAGCGTTTATAATGGAGAAAGTTTCAGAAAAACACTTCTGATTCATAAAATTTGTAAGTGTTATTTTCATTTTTATATTACTCTAACTCAAAACCTTCTATTAATAGTGGTCAGAGGAATTTTAATTGCCGTGATAACTAGTTGTTGTACCTCTGTCCATCGGCTATTGAAACTATTGCCAATAATAACAGAAATGTAAATCCAGATATATGTTTCACCAGCTGGTCCATTGCTTTTCTTATTGGGTTTGATGTTCTTTTCATTATAAACATGACTTTGGTTCTAGGGTTAATAAGCTATCATTTATAATACTTTACTTCATAACAGCATACTTGTGTAAACATGCATGATACACGCAAGGTGTTTCAATCTGTTCAAGTGAATTTTGATTGGTATAAAGTCTTAGTTTCATTTGTTTTCTGGGACCATGTTAACGTTGCGCACAATGTTCCTACAACCCGACGTCACACCAAAAATGAAAACTTGACGTCGATTAATTAAATTTGTAATATTCTTTCAGTTTTCTGTGTTGTTGGTTGATTTTGTCTCTGTTATTCTTGTTGTGTCTTTTTACCATGAATTACCTCAAGGTATGGGAATCGATTTAACAATTTTTAACCCTTAATTCATCTTAAAATATTGTACTGTCGTAAACGGGACCCCGTTGTCAATAATGGAGGAAGGGGAAATGGGACGGAAATATATACGGTTTTCCATAAATAAATTAAAACAAAATTTTAGATGTACAAAACATTTATCAAGGGCTGCTAAAAATTCATGGTATTTATCATCTGTCATAGACATTATAAACTTTCTATATCTTGATTCAACCCCAATACAAATATATCTGACAATAGCGTCGATTAAGTTGTCTTTTCTCGTTCCATAGTGCTTTATTTTTTATCAAATTTTGTTAGTTGTCTTTCTTTTTGTCGCTGTATCTCTCTATGATACGCAACCTTCCCTGTTCCATATGTTTATAAAAAAAACGAAAACAGATGTAGTTCATGCCACATATTTCTTTTATCATTTCACCATTCTTCATGGTTCTTTTCAATAAATCGCTAAAAGCTAAAAAAAAAAAAATTTATAAAAATATAAAAATTTTATCAGTGTCGAAACTATGTTCAGAATCTAGCAACATGCACCATTTTTTTCGACAGCCATCAATATCTATTTTAATATTTAACCATACGATTTGTTTTGATTATTAGAAACACTTATTGAAACAAATTCAGCACGCGTAACGTCGGAAATACGTATTTTTCGACGTTTTCAGACGTTGGACAAAATGGCTACCGTTTTGTAATGTTTCGTACAATTTTAGTCCTTTAGAACACACACATGCAGTTAATAAAAAAAATCTAGACATTTTGTACTTTTCGTGTATCCAAATTTTGTTTTGGTAAATTATATATTACTTATTGAAATATCAGGTTAAAAACTCGTATTAATTGCTTTTACAAATGAAATATCAACTTGGACAAAATGACTACCGCTTGTTAAACGATTGTAAAGAGAAGATTTTGAAGAATTTACTTTTTATGAACGCACAAACAATGACGCAAATGTTTGTATTTTTATTAGATGTTATTATTCTCTTACTTTTTAACACACTTTCTGCTATATCTACTTATAAAAATCACTTTTTGTTGAGTGAACGAAAAACGCCGTTGGACATTTTTCTTATTCCAGCTTATAAATATGCAGCTAACGAGTCGAATGACATTTGACAAAATAACAACTTCAATGTCACAAAACATCGACACATGTCGTTGTTTTCGCCAGGATTCAGGGAGATCAGAGATAAAAAAAAAAAAAAAAAAAAAAAAAATAGGATCACTGTACATAAGAGTTGTTCAAAAATGTAACGTTGGACATCCGTTTTTTTTGCACATAGCTATGTTGTTTCAATCCTCAAATACACTAGATATAATTACTAAGCATACGACCACGAACTATATGAAATTCATTGAAAACATATACTTAATTTGTTTTTAAAGTGATTAATGTTTACTCTTATTTTTTATTTTATTTTTTTTTTTGAGGGGGGGGGGGGGGGGTTGCGGAGGAAGTTTAGAAGATTCTGATTTAAATCCTAGGGGTTGTAGGAACAGCGTGCGTAACGTTCCAGGTGCTAAAAGAGGGGTTTTTTTTTATCAATGACAATGTAACTTTCTACGACTTACGATTTTTGATTGTTTCCTTGGTAACATCCCTTTTCAGTTACTTTGTTTCGATGTAATATCCGGAAACTTCATGATAATAGAAAAAAATCTCAGTAACTTCGAACTAGTTTTTTTTTATCTTTGAAACGACCAGGCGAACTATTTTTCATTGTTTATTTCTTATTTTCATATTGAAATTCTAAAAAAGATAACTTTCCGTTAATTCATATTTGATTTGAAGAAGGATTGTTTTAATCATATTTTTTTTTAAATGGGATGTTATTCATTATCCATAATTATCTACTGATTATTTTATTCTTCTACAAAGCAACACATATTATGGATGTTAGATATGAAG
>NW_027468277.1:0-14291 GCF_965363235.1 Mytilus galloprovincialis | reverse complement strand
ATGCTTTGTTGTAACAACTTTCGGCATTTAGCACACTCCCGGAAATCTATGACAGTCTGGAAAGTCACTTCCGTTTAATGAATTGTGGACAAACTATACATGCGACCCCCTATAAATAGCGGCAGAAAGTTAGCAAACTGCCAGGGCAACTAACTAATAACACCAAAGTTGTGCTCAGCCGATAAACTCGCCGGTATTTTTGAAAAAACGGAGAAAACGATTAGACCCAATAGCGTTAGCGGAGGTGTCATTTTGTTAACGTAATCGTAAACTAGCACACCTTAGGTTGACAGACGTTGCGGGCATAATATTTGGGCCACATATAAAAAATTGATATCGACTTGTAGCACAGGAACAGGGCAACAAATTCATAGCCGTAGATGTATGCTTTGTTGTAACAACTTTCGGCATTTAGCACACTCCCGGAAATCTATGACAGTCTGGAAAGTCACTTCCGTTTAATGAATTGTGGACAAACTATACATGCGACCCCCTATAAATAGCGGCAGAAAGTTAGCAAACTGCCAGGGCAACTAACTAATAACACCAAAGTTGTGCTCAGCCGATAAACTCGCCGGTATTTTTGAAAAAACGGAGAAAACGATTAGACCCAATAGCGTTAGCGGAGGTGTCATTTTGTTAACGTAATCGTAAACTAGCACACCTTAGGTTGACAGACGTTGCGGGCATAATATTTGGGCCACATATAAAAAATTGATATCGACTTGTAGCACAGGAACAGGGCAACAAATTCATAGCCGTAGATGTATGCTTTGTTGTAACAACTTTCGGCATTTAGCACACTCCCGGAAATCTATGACAGTCTGGAAAGTCACTTCCGTTTAATGAATTGTGGACAAACTATACATGCGACCCCCTATAAATAGCGGCAGAAAGTTAGCAAACTGCCAGGGCAACTAACTAATAACACCAAAGTTGTGCTCAGCCGATAAACTCGCCGGTATTTTTGAAAAAACGGAGAAAACGATTAGACCCAATAGCGTTAGCGGAGGTGTCATTTTGTTAACGTAATCGTAAACTAGCACACCTTAGGTTGACAGACGTTGCGGGCATAATATTTGGGCCACATATAAAAAATTGATATCGACTTGTAGCACAGGAACAGGGCAACAAATTCATAGCCGTAGATGTATGCTTTGTTGTAACAACTTTCGGCATTTAGCACACTCCCGGAAATCTATGACAGTCTGGAAAGTCACTTCCGTTTAATGAATTGTGGACAAACTATACATGCGACCCCCTATAAATAGCGGCAGAAAGTTAGCAAACTGCCAGGGCAACTAACTAATAACACCAAAGTTGTGCTCAGCCGATAAACTCGCCGGTATTTTTGAAAAAACGGAGAAAACGATTAGACCCAATAGCGTTAGCGGAGGTGTCATTTTGTTAACGTAATCGTAAACTAGCACACCTTAGGTTGACAGACGTTGCGGGCATAATATTTGGGCCACATATAAAAAATTGATATCGACTTGTAGCACAGGAACAGGGCAACAAATTCATAGCCGTAGATGTATGCTTTGTTGTAACAACTTTCGGCATTTAGCACACTCCCGGAAATCTATGACAGTCTGGAAAGTCACTTCCGTTTAATGAATTGTGGACAAACTATACATGCGACCCCCTATAAATAGCGGCAGAAAGTTAGCAAACTGCCAGGGCAACTAACTAATAACACCAAAGTTGTGCTCAGCCGATAAACTCGCCGGTATTTTTGAAAAAACGGAGAAAACGATTAGACCCAATAGCGTTAGCGGAGGTGTCATTTTGTTAACGTAATCGTAAACTAGCACACCTTAGGTTGACAGACGTTGCGGGCATAATATTTGGGCCACATATAAAAAATTGATATCGACTTGTAGCACAGGAACAGGGCAACAAATTCATAGCCGTAGATGTATGCTTTGTTGTAACAACTTTCGGCATTTAGCACACTCCCGGAAATCTATGACAGTCTGGAAAGTCACTTCCGTTTAATGAATTGTGGACAAACTATACATGCGACCCCCTATAAATAGCGGCAGAAAGTTAGCAAACTGCCAGGGCAACTAACTAATAACACCAAAGTTGTGCTCAGCCGATAAACTCGCCGGTATTTTTGAAAAAACGGAGAAAACGATTAGACCCAATAGCGTTAGCGGAGGTGTCATTTTGTTAACGTAATCGTAAACTAGCACACCTTAGGTTGACAGACGTTGCGGGCATAATATTTGGGCCACATATAAAAAATTGATATCGACTTGTAGCACAGGAACAGGGCAACAAATTCATAGCCGTAGATGTATGCTTTGTTGTAACAACTTTCGGCATTTAGCACACTCCCGGAAATCTATGACAGTCTGGAAAGTCACTTCCGTTTAATGAATTGTGGACAAACTATACATGCGACCCCCTATAAATAGCGGCAGAAAGTTAGCAAACTGCCAGGGCAACTAACTAATAACACCAAAGTTGTGCTCAGCCGATAAACTCGCCGGTATTTTTGAAAAAACGGAGAAAACGATTAGACCCAATAGCGTTAGCGGAGGTGTCATTTTGTTAACGTAATCGTAAACTAGCACACCTTAGGTTGACAGACGTTGCGGGCATAATATTTGGGCCACATATAAAAAATTGATATCGACTTGTAGCACAGGAACAGGGCAACAAATTCATAGCCGTAGATGTATGCTTTGTTGTAACAACTTTCGGCATTTAGCACACTCCCGGAAATCTATGACAGTCTGGAAAGTCACTTCCGTTTAATGAATTGTGGACAAACTATACATGCGACCCCCTATAAATAGCGGCAGAAAGTTAGCAAACTGCCAGGGCAACTAACTAATAACACCAAAGTTGTGCTCAGCCGATAAACTCGCCGGTATTTTTGAAAAAACGGAGAAAACGATTAGACCCAATAGCGTTAGCGGAGGTGTCATTTTGTTAACGTAATCGTAAACTAGCACACCTTAGGTTGACAGACGTTGCGGGCATAATATTTGGGCCACATATAAAAAATTGATATCGACTTGTAGCACAGGAACAGGGCAATAAATTCATAGCCGTAGATGTATGCTTTGTTGTAACAACTTTCGGCATTTAGCACACTCCCGGAAATCTATGACAGTCTGGAAAGTCACTTCCGTTTAATGAATTGTGGACAAACTATACATGCGACCCCCTATAAATAGCGGCAGAAAGTTAGCAAACTGCCAGGGCAACTAACTAATAACACCAAAGTTGTGCTCAGCCGATAAACTCGCCGGTATTTTTGAAAAAACGGAGAAAACGATTAGACCCAATAGCGTTAGCGGAGGTGTCATTTTGTTAACGTAATCGTAAACTAGCACACCTTAGGTTGACAGACGTTGCGGGCATAATATTTGGGCCACATATAAAAAAATGATATCGACTTGTAGCACAGGAACAGGGCAACAAATTCATAGCCGTAGATGTATGCTTTGTTGTAACAACTTTCGGCATTTAGCACACTCCCGGAAATCTATGACAGTCTGGAAAGTCACTTCCGTTTAATGAATTGTGGACAAACTATACATGCGACCCCCTATAAATAGCGGCAGAAAGTTAGCAAACTGCCAGGGCAACTAACTAATAACACCAAAGTTGTGCTCAGCCGATAAACTCGCCGGTATTTTTGAAAAAACGGAGAAAACGATTAGACCCAATAGCGTTAGCGGAGGTGTCATTTTGTTAACGTAATCGTAAACTAGCACACCTTAGGTTGACAGACGTTGCGGGCATAATATTTGGGCCACATATAAAAAATTGATATCGACTTGTAGCACAGGAACAGGGCAACAAATTCATAGCCGTAGATGTATGCTTTGTTGTAACAACTTTCGGCATTTAGCACACTCCCGGAAATCTATGACAGTCTGGAAAGTCACTTCCGTTTAATGAATTGTGGACAAACTATACATGCGACCCCCTATAAATAGCGGCAGAAAGTTAGCAAACTGCCAGGGCAACTAACTAATAACACCAAAGTTGTGCTCAGCCGATAAACTCGCCGGTATTTTTGAAAAAACGGAGAAAACGATTAGACCCAATAGCGTTAGCGGAGGTGTCATTTTGTTAACGTAATCGTAAACTAGCACACCTTAGGTTGACAGACGTTGCGGGCATAATATTTGGGCCACATATAAAAAATTGATATCGACTTGTAGCACAGGAACAGGGCAACAAATTCATAGCCGTAGATGTATGCTTTGTTGTAACAACTTTCGGCATTTAGCACACTCCCGGAAATCTATGACAGTCTGGAAAGTCACTTCCGTTTAATGAATTGTGGACAAACTATACATGCGACCCCCTATAAATAGCGGCAGAAAGTTAGCAAACTGCCAGGGCAACTAACTAATAACACCAAAGTTGTGCTCAGCCGATAAACTCGCCGGTATTTTTGAAAAAACGGAGAAAACGATTAGACCCAATAGCGTTAGCGGAGGTGTCATTTTGTTAACGTAATCGTAAACTAGCACACCTTAGGTTGACAGACGTTGCGGGCATAATATTTGGGCCACATATAAAAAATTGATATCGACTTGTAGCACAGGAACAGGGCAACAAATTCATAGCCGTAGATGTATGCTTTGTTGTAACAACTTTCGGCATTTAGCACACTCCCGGAAATCTATGACAGTCTGGAAAGTCACTTCCGTTTAATGAATTGTGGACAAACTATACATGCGACCCCCTATAAATAGCGGCAGAAAGTTAGCAAACTGCCAGGGCAACTAACTAATAACACCAAAGTTGTGCTCAGCCGATAAACTCGCCGGTATTTTTGAAAAAACGGAGAAAACGATTAGACCCAATAGCGTTAGCGGAGGTGTCATTTTGTTAACGTAATCGTAAACTAGCACACCTTAGGTTGACAGACGTTGCGGGCATAATATTTGGGCCACATATAAAAAATTGATATCGACTTGTAGCACAGGAACAGGGCAACAAATTCATAGCCGTAGATGTATGCTTTGTTGTAACAACTTTCGGCATTTAGCACACTCCCGGAAATCTATGACAGTCTGGAAAGTCACTTCCGTTTAATGAATTGTGGACAAACTATACATGCGACCCCCTATAAATAGCGGCAGAAAGTTAGCAAACTGCCAGGGCAACTAACTAATAACACCAAAGTTGTGCTCAGCCGATAAACTCGCCGGTATTTTTGAAAAAACGGAGAAAACGATTAGACCCAATAGCGTTAGCGGAGGTGTCATTTTGTTAACGTAATCGTAAACTAGCACACCTTAGGTTGACAGACGTTGCGGGCATAATATTTGGGCCACATATAAAAAATTGATATCGACTTGTAGCACAGGAACAGGGCAACAAATTCATAGCCGTAGATGTATGCTTTGTTGTAACAACTTTCGGCATTTAGCACACTCCCGGAAATCTATGACAGTCTGGAAAGTCACTTCCGTTTAATGAATTGTGGACAAACTATACATGCGACCCCCTATAAATAGCGGCAGAAAGTTAGCAAACTGCCAGGGCAACTAACTAATAACACCAAAGTTGTGCTCAGCCGATAAACTCGCCGGTATTTTTGAAAAAACGGAGAAAACGATTAGACCCAATAGCGTTAGCGGAGGTGTCATTTTGTTAACGTAATCGTAAACTAGCACACCTTAGGTTGACAGACGTTGCGGGCATAATATTTGGGCCACATATAAAAAATTGATATCGACTTGTAGCACAGGAACAGGGCAACAAATTCATAGCCGTAGATGTATGCTTTGTTGTAACAACTTTCGGCATTTAGCACACTCCCGGAAATCTATGACAGTCTGGAAAGTCACTTCCGTTTAATGAATTGTGGACAAACTATACATGCGACCCCCTATAAATAGCGGCAGAAAGTTAGCAAACTGCCAGGGCAACTAACTAATAACACCAAAGTTGTGCTCAGCCGATAAACTCGCCGGTATTTTTGAAAAAACGGAGAAAACGATTAGACCCAATAGCGTTAGCGGAGGTGTCATTTTGTTAACGTAATCGTAAACTAGCACACCTTAGGTTGACAGACGTTGCGGGCATAATATTTGGGCCACATATAAAAAATTGATATCGACTTGTAGCACAGGAACAGGGCAACAAATTCATAGCCGTAGATGTATGCTTTGTTGTAACAACTTTCGGCATTTAGCACACTCCCGGAAATCTATGACAGTCTGGAAAGTCACTTCCGTTTAATGAATTGTGGACAAACTATACATGCGACCCCCTATAAATAGCGGCAGAAAGTTAGCAAACTGCCAGGGCAACTAACTAATAACACCAAAGTTGTGCTCAGCCGATAAACTCGCCGGTATTTTTGAAAAAACGGAGAAAACGATTAGACCCAATAGCGTTAGCGGAGGTGTCATTTTGTTAACGTAATCGTAAACTAGCACACCTTAGGTTGACAGACGTTGCGGGCATAATATTTGGGCCACATATAAAAAATTGATATCGACTTGTATCACAGGAACAGGGCAACAAATTCATAGCCGTAGATGTATGCTTTGTTGTAACAACTTTCGGCATTTAGCACACTCCCGGAAATCTATGACAGTCTGGAAAGTCACTTCCGTTTAATGAATTGTGGACAAACTATACATGCGACCCCCTATAAATAGCGGCAGAAAGTTAGCAAACTGCCAGGGCAACTAACTAATAACACCAAAGTTGTGCTCAGCCGATAAACTCGCCGGTATTTTTGAAAAAACGAAGAAAACGATTAGACCCAATAGCGTTAGCGGAGGTGTCATTTTGTTAACGTAATCGTAAACTAGCACACCTTAGGTTGACAGACGTTGCGGGCATAATATTTGGGCCACATATGAAAAATTGATATCGACTTGTAGCACAGGAACAGGGCAACAAATTCATAGCCGTAGATGTATGCTTTGTTGTAACAACTTTCGGCATTTAGCACACTCCCGGAAATCTATGACAGTCTGGAAAGTCACTTCCGTTTAATGAATTGTGGACAAACTATACATGCGACCCCCTATAAATAGCGGCAGAAAGTTAGCAAACTGCCAGGGCAACTAACTAATAACACCAAAGTTGTGCTCAGCCGATAAACTCGCCGGTATTTTTGAAAAAACGGAGAAAACGATTAGACCCAATAGCGTTAGCGGAGGTGTCATTTTGTTAACGTAATCGTAAACTAGCACACCTTAGGTTGACAGACGTTGCGGGCATAATATTTGGGCCACATATGAAAAATTGATATCGACTTGTAGCACAGGAACAGGGCAACAAATTCATACCCGTAGATGTATGCTTTGTTGTAACAACTTTCGGCATTTAGCACACTCCCGGAAATCTATGACAGTCTGGAAAGTCACTTCCGTTTAATGAATTGTGGACAAACTATACATGCGACCCCCTATAAATAGCGGCAGAAAGTTAGCAAACTGCCAGGGCAACTAACTAATAACACCAAAGTTGTGCTCAGCCGATAAACTCGCCGGTATTTTTGAAAAAACGGAGAAAACGATTAGACCCAATAGCGTTAGCGGAGGTGTCATTTTGTTAACGTAATCGTAAACTAGCACACCTTAGGTTGACAGACGTTGCGGGCATAATATTTGGGCCACATATAAAAAATTGATATCGACTTGTAGCACAGGAACAGGGCAACAAATTCATAGCCGTAGATGTATGCTTTGTTGTAACAACTTTCGGCATTTAGCACACTCCCGGAAATCTATGACAGTCTGGAAAGTCACTTCCGTTTAATGAATTGTGGACAAACTATACATGCGACCCCCTATAAATAGCGGCAGAAAGTTAGCAAACTGCCAGGGCAACTAACTAATAACACCAAAGTTGTGCTCAGCCGATAAACTCGCCGGTATTTTTGAAAAAACGGAGAAAACGATTAGACCCAATAGCGTTAGCGGAGGTGTCATTTTGTTAACGTAATCGTAAACTAGCACACCTTAGGTTGACAGACGTTGCGGGCATAATATTTGGGCCACATATAAAAAATTGATATCGACTTGTAGCACAGGAACAGGGCAACAAATTCATAGCCGTAGATGTATGCTTTGTTGTAACAACTTTCGGCATTTAGCACACTCCCGGAAATCTATGACAGTCTGGAAAGTCACTTCCGTTTAATGAATTGTGGACAAACTATACATGCGACCCCCTATAAATAGCGGCAGAAAGTTAGCAAACTGCCAGGGCAACTAACTAATAACACCAAAGTTGTGCTCAGCCGATAAACTCGCCGGTATTTTTGAAAAAACGGAGAAAACGATTAGACCCAATAGCGTTAGCGGAGGTGTCATTTTGTTAACGTAATCGTAAACTAGCACACCTTAGGTTGACAGACGTTGCGGGCATAATATTTGGGCCACATATGAAAAATTGATATCGACTTGTAGCACAGGAACAGGGCAACAAATTCATAGCCGTAGATGTATGCTTTGTTGTAACAACTTTCGGCATTTAGCACACTCCCGGAAATCTATGACAGTCTGGAAAGTCACTTCCGTTTAATGAATTGTGGACAAACTATACATGCGACCCCCTATAAATAGCGGCAGAAAGTTAGCAAACTGCCAGGGCAACTAACTAATAACACCAAAGTTGTGCTCAGCCGATAAACTCGCCGGTATTTTTGAAAAAACGGAGAAAACGATTAGACCCAATAGCGTTAGCGGAGGTGTCATTTTGTTAACGTAATCGTAAACTAGCACACCTTAGGTTGACAGACGTTGCGGGCATAATATTTGGGCCACATATAAAAAATTGATATCGACTTGTAGCACAGGAACAGGGCAACAAATTCATAGCCGTAGATGTATGCTTTGTTGTAACAACTTTCGGCATTTAGCACACTCCCGGAAATCTATGACAGTCTGGAAAGTCACTTCCGTTTAATGAATTGTGGACAAACTATACATGCGACCCCCTATAAATAGCGGCAGAAAGTTAGCAAACTGCCAGGGCAACTAACTAATAACACCAAAGTTGTGCTCAGCCGATAAACTCGCCGGTATTTTTGAAAAAACGGAGAAAACGATTAGACCCAATAGCGTTAGCGGAGGTGTCATTTTGTTAACGTAATCGTAAACTAGCACACCTTAGGTTGACAGACGTTGCGGGCATAATATTTGGGCCACATATAAAAAATTGATATCGACTTGTAGCACAGGAACAGGGCAACAAATTCATAGCCGTAGATGTATGCTTTGTTGTAACAACTTTCGGCATTTAGCACACTCCCGGAAATCTATGACAGTCTGGAAAGTCACTTCCGTTTAATGAATTGTGGACAAACTATACATGCGACCCCCTATAAATAGCGGCAGAAAGTTAGCAAACTGCCAGGGCAACTAACTAATAACACCAAAGTTGTGCTCAGCCGATAAACTCGCCGGTATTTTTGAAAAAACGGAGAAAACGATTAGACCCAATAGCGTTAGCGGAGGTGTCATTTTGTTAACGTAATCGTAAACTAGCACACCTTAGGTTGACAGACGTTGCGGGCATAATATTTGGGCCACATATAAAAAATTGATATCGACTTGTAGCACAGGAACAGGGCAACAAATTCATAGCCGTAGATGTATGCTTTGTTGTAACAACTTTCGGCATTTAGCACACTCCCGGAAATCTATGACAGTCTGGAAAGTCACTTCCGTTTAATGAATTGTGGACAAACTATACATGCGACCCCCTATAAATAGCGGCAGAAAGTTAGCAAACTGCCAGGGCAACTAACTAATAACACCAAAGTTGTGCTCAGCCGATAAACTCGCCGGTATTTTTGAAAAAACGGAGAAAACGATTAGACCCAATAGCGTTAGCGGAGGTGTCATTTTGTTAACGTAATCGTAAACTAGCACACCTTAGGTTGACAGACGTTGCGGGCATAATATTTGGGCCACATATAAAAAATTGATATCGACTTGTAGCACAGGAACAGGGCAACAAATTCATAGCCGTAGATGTATGCTTTGTTGTAACAACTTTCGGCATTTAGCACACTCCCGGAAATCTATGACAGTCTGGAAAGTCACTTCCGTTTAATGAATTGTGGACAAACTATACATGCGACCCCCTATAAATAGCGGCAGAAAGTTAGCAAACTGCCAGGGCAACTAACTAATAACACCAAAGTTGTGCTCAGCCGATAAACTCGCCGGTATTTTTGAAAAAACGGAGAAAACGATTAGACCCAATAGCGTTAGCGGAGGTGTCATTTTGTTAACGTAATCGTAAACTAGCACACCTTAGGTTGACAGACGTTGCGGGCATAATATTTGGGCCACATATAAAAAATTGATATCGACTTGTAGCACAGGAACAGGGCAACAAATTCATAGCCGTAGATGTATGCTTTGTTGTAACAACTTTCGGCATTTAGCACACTCCCGGAAATCTATGACAGTCTGGAAAGTCACTTCCGTTTAATGAATTGTGGACAAACTATACATGCGACCCCCTATAAATAGCGGCAGAAAGTTAGCAAACTGCCAGGGCAACTAACTAATAACACCAAAGTTGTGCTCAGCCGATAAACTCGCCGGTATTTTTGAAAAAACGGAGAAAACGATTAGACCCAATAGCGTTAGCGGAGGTGTCATTTTGTTAACGTAATCGTAAACTAGCACACCTTAGGTTGACAGACGTTGCGGGCATAATATTTGGGCCACATATAAAAAATTGATATCGACTTGTAGCACAGGAACAGGGCAACAAATTCATAGCCGTAGATGTATGCTTTGTTGTAACAACTTTCGGCATTTAGCACACTCCCGGAAATCTATGACAGTCTGGAAAGTCACTTCCGTTTAATGAATTGTGGACAAACTATACATGCGACCCCCTATAAATAGCGGCAGAAAGTTAGCAAACTGCCAGGGCAACTAACTAATAACACCAAAGTTGTGCTCAGCCGATAAACTCGCCGGTATTTTTGAAAAAACGGAGAAAACGATTAGACCCAATAGCGTTAGCGGAGGTGTCATTTTGTTAACGTAATCGTAAACTAGCACACCTTAGGTTGACAGACGTTGCGGGCATAATATTTGGGCCACATATAAAAAATTGATATCGACTTGTAGCACAGGAACAGGGCAACAAATTCATAGCCGTAGATGTATGCTTTGTTGTAACAACTTTCGGCATTTAGCACACTCCCGGAAATCTATGACAGTCTGGAAAGTCACTTCCGTTTAATGAATTGTGGACAAACTATACATGCGACCCCCTATAAATAGCGGCAGAAAGTTAGCAAACTGCCAGGGCAACTAACTAATAACACCAAAGTTGTGCTCAGCCGATAAACTCGCCGGTATTTTTGAAAAAACGGAGAAAACGATTAGACCCAATAGCGTTAGCGGAGGTGTCATTTTGTTAACGTAATCGTAAACTAGCACACCTTAGGTTGACAGACGTTGCGGGCATAATATTTGGGCCACATATAAAAAATTGATATCGACTTGTAGCACAGGAACAGGGCAACAAATTCATAGCCGTAGATGTATGCTTTGTTGTAACAACTTTCGGCATTTAGCACACTCCCGGAAATCTATGACAGTCTGGAAAGTCACTTCCGTTTAATGAATTGTGGACAAACTATACATGCGACCCCCTATAAATAGCGGCAGAAAGTTAGCAAACTGCCAGGGCAACTAACTAATAACACCAAAGTTGTGCTCAGCCGATAAACTCGCCGGTATTTTTGAAAAAACGGAGAAAACGATTAGACCCAATAGCGTTAGCGGAGGTGTCATTTTGTTAACGTAATCGTAAACTAGCACACCTTAGGTTGACAGACGTTGCGGGCATAATATTTGGGCCACATATAAAAAATTGATATCGACTTGTAGCACAGGAACAGGGCAACAAATTCATAGCCGTAGATGTATGCTTTGTTGTAACAACTTTCGGCATTTAGCACACTCCCGGAAATCTATGACAGTCTGGAAAGTCACTTCCGTTTAATGAATTGTGGACAAACTATACATGCGACCCCCTATAAATAGCGGCAGAAAGTTAGCAAACTGCCAGGGCAACTAACTAATAACACCAAAGTTGTGCTCAGCCGATAAACTCGCCGGTATTTTTGAAAAAACGGAGAAAACGATTAGACCCAATAGCGTTAGCGGAGGTGTCATTTTGTTAACGTAATCGTAAACTAGCACACCTTAGGTTGACAGACGTTGCGGGCATAATATTTGGGCCACATATAAAAAATTGATATCGACTTGTAGCACAGGAACAGGGCAACAAATTCATAGCCGTAGATGTATGCTTTGTTGTAACAACTTTCGGCATTTAGCACACTCCCGGAAATCTATGACAGTCTGGAAAGTCACTTCCGTTTAATGAATTGTGGACAAACTATACATGCGACCCCCTATAAATAGCGGCAGAAAGTTAGCAAACTGCCAGGGCAACTAACTAATAACACCAAAGTTGTGCTCAGCCGATAAACTCGCCGGTATTTTTGAAAAAACGGAGAAAACGATTAGACCCAATAGCGTTAGCGGAGGTGTCATTTTGTTAACGTAATCGTAAACTAGCACACCTTAGGTTGACAGACGTTGCGGGCATAATATTTGGGCCACATATAAAAAATTGATATCGACTTGTAGCACAGGAACAGGGCAACAAATTCATAGCCGTAGATGTATGCTTTGTTGTAACAACTTTCGGCATTTAGCACACTCCCGGAAATCTATGACAGTCTGGAAAGTCACTTCCGTTTAATGAATTGTGGACAAACTATACATGCGACCCCCCTATAAATAGCGGCAGAAAGTTAGCAAACTGCCAGGGCAACTAACTAATAACACCAAAGTTGTGCTCAGCCGATAAACTCGCCGGTATTTTTGAAAAAACGGAGAAAACGATTAGACCCAATAGCGTTAGCGGAGGTGTCATTTTGTTAACGTAATCGTAAACTAGCACACCTTAGGTTGACAGACGTTGCGGGCATAATATTTGGGCCACATATAAAAAATTGATATCGACTTGTAGCACAGGAGCAGGGCAACAAATTCATAGCCGTAGATGTATGCTTTGTTGTAACAACTTTCGGCATTTAGCACACTCCCGGAAATCTATGACAGTCTGGAAAGTCACTTCCGTTTAATGAATTGTGGACAAACTATACATGCGACCCCCTATAAATAGCGGCAGAAAGTTAGCAAACTACCAGGGCAACTAACTAATAACACCAAAGTTGTGCTCAGCCGATAAACTCGCCGGTATTTTTGAAAAAACGGAGAAAACGATTAGACCCAATAGCGTTAGCGGAGGTGTCATTTTGTTAACGTAATCGTAAACTAGCACACCTTAGGTTGACAGACGTTGCGGGCATAATATTTGGGCCACATATAAAAAATTGATATCGACTTGTAGCACAGGAGCAGGGCAACAAATTCATAGCCGTAGATGTATGCTTTGTTGTAACAACTTTCGGCATTTAGCACACTCCCGGAAATCTATGACAGTCTGGAAAGTCACTTCCGTTTAATGAATTGTGGACAAACTATACATGCGACCCCCTATAAATAGCGGCAGAAAGTTAGCAAACTGCCAGGGCAACTAACTAATAACACCAAAGTTGTGCTCAGCCGATAAACTCGCCGGTATTTTTGAAAAAACGGAGAAAACGATTAGACCCAATAGCGTTAGCGGAGGTGTCATTTTGTTAACGTAATCGTAAACTAGCACACCTTAGGTTGACAGACGTTGCGGGCATAATATTTGGGCCACATATAAAAAATTGATATCGACTTGTAGCACAGGAGCAGGGCAACAAATTCATAGCCGTAGATGTATGCTTTGTTGTAACAACTTTCGGCATTTAGCACACTCCCGGAAATCTATGACAGTCTGGAAAGTCACTTCCGTTTAATGAATTGTGGACAAACTATACATGCGACCCCCTATAAATAGCGGCAGAAAGTTAGCAAACTGCCAGGGCAACTAACTAATAACACCAAAGTTGTGCTCAGCCGATAAACTCGCCGGTATTTTTGAAAAAACGGAGAAAACGATTAGACCCAATAGCGTTAGCGGAGGTGTCATTTTGTTAACGTAATCGTAAACTAGCACACCTTAGGTTGACAGACGTTGCGGGCATAATATTTGGGCCACATATAAAAAATTGATATCGACTTGTAGCACAGGAACAGGGCAACAAATTCATAGCCGTAGATGTATGCTTTGTTGTAACAACTTTCGGCATTTAGCACACTCCCGGAAATCTATGACAGTCTGGAAAGTCACTTCCGTTTAATGAA
>NW_027468276.1:0-14564 GCF_965363235.1 Mytilus galloprovincialis | reverse complement strand
AGCTTTATCTCGGAAAGGATAAGTCTAGGAGGGTAACCGATTGGATTTTCGTATTAAGTTTTTTCACGAACTTCTCAAAAATCAAAGTTTTGGAGGGATGGGGGGTCAGGTTATGGTTTTTGCTACTTTTCATAGTCGATCTTTTCAATATTTCAACATGATCCTATGCTTCGTTCGGCTTGATGTTAAAAAATCGGCCCCGTTAGGGGTAGTACTTTTTGACAATTAAGCCCCTGGTGAAGACCGCAAGTCTTTATCTTTTTGTAGTTTGGGAGTTGGTGTTAATTTCGGGGTTAGGCTTTACTCTCGCACAAACGTTTCTTCAGTGAGGTCGGAAAGTGCGGTCGTACACTTCAGTGATACCAATAAGTTTTCATCCTTTAGATCGCCTTTCCATCTTTTAGGAACAGTTAACTTTATGAAAATATCTCTATTCAAATCCATTCTACATCTGTTTGAAGATTGAGGTCAAAGGCACTTTTCATACTCTGTACTTAGAAAAATTGTTGGAAATTTCTGACGCATGCGCAGTCACAAAAAAGGGCAGACATGCGCAGAAGTGACAATGGGCACCTCACTAACCCTCGTCAAAGTACACTACCCTGTCCCAATCATGACCCTAATCCGTTCCCTAACCCTAACCCTGACCCTAACCCTGACCCAAACCCTGACCCTTACCCTAACCCTAACCCTGACCCTAACCCAAACACTAACCATGACCCTAACCCTAACCCTAACCCTAACCCTAACCCTAACCCTAACCCTGACCTTAACCCAAACACTAACCCTAACCCAAACCCCAAATGTGTTAAAATTGTTGTTTTGGAGGCCTAGCTTTATCTCGGAAAGGATAAGTCTAGGAGGGTAACCGATTGGATTTTCGTATTAAGTTTTTTCACGAACTTCTCAAAAATCAAAGTTTTGGAGGGATGGGGGGTCAGGTTATGGTTTTTGCTACTTTTCATAGTCGATCTTTTCAATATTTCAACATGATCCTATGCTTCGTTCGGCTTGATGTTAAAAAATCGGCCCCGTTAGGGGTAGTACTTTTTGACAATTAAGCCCCTGGTGAAGACCGCAAGTCTTTATCTTTTGTAGTTTGGGAGTTGGTGTTAATTTCGGGGTTAGGCTTTACTCTCGCACAAACGTTTCTTCAGTGAGGTCGGAAAGTGCGGTCGTACACTTCAGTGATACCAATAAGTTTTCATCCTTTAGATCGCCTTTCCATCTTTTAGGAACAGTTAACTTTATGAAAATATCTCTATTTCAAATCCATTCTACATCTGTTTGAAGATTGAGGTCAAAGGCACTTTTCATACTCTGTACTTAGAAAAATTGTTGGAAATTTCTGACGCATGCGCAGTCACAAAAAAGGGCAGACATGCGCAGAAGTGACAATGGGCACCTCACTAACCCTCGTCAAAGTACACTACCCTGTCCCAATCATGACCCTAATCCGTTCCCTAACCCTAACCCTGACCCTAACCCTGACCCAAACCCTGACCCTTACCCTAACCCTAACCCTGACCCTAACCCAAACACTAACCATGACCCTAACCCTAACCCTAACCCTAACCCTAACCCTAACCCTAACCCTGACCTTAACCCAAACACTAACCCTAACCCAAACCCCAAATGTGTTAAAATTGTTGTTTTGGAGGCCTAGCTTTATCTCGGAAAGGATAAGTCTAGGAGGGTAACCGATTGGATTTTCGTATTAAGTTTTTTCACGAACTTCTCAAAAATCAAAGTTTTGGAGGGATGGGGGGTCAGGTTATGGTTTTTGCTACTTTTCATAGTCGATCTTTTCAATATTTCAACATGATCCTATGCTTCGTTCGGCTTGATGTTAAAAAATCGGCCCCGTTAGGGGTAGTACTTTTTGACAATTAAGCCCCTGGTGAAGACCGCAAGTCTTTATCTTTTGTAGTTTGGGAGTTGGTGTTAATTTCGGGGTTAGGCTTTACTCTCGCACAAACGTTTCTTCAGTGAGGTCGGAAAGTGCGGTCGTACACTTCAGTGATACCAATAAGTTTTCATCCTTTAGATCGCCTTTCCATCTTTTAGGAACAGTTAACTTTATGAAAATATCTCTATTCAAATCCATTCTACATCTGTTTGAAGATTGAGGTCAAAGGCACTTTTCATACTCTGTACTTAGAAAAATTGTTGGAAATTTCTGACGCATGCGCAGTCACAAAAAAGGGCAGACATGCGCAGAAGTGACAATGGGCACCTCACTAACCCTCGTCAAAGTACACTACCCTGTCCCAATCATGACCCTAATCCGTTCCCTAACCCTAACCCTGACCCTAACCCTGACCCAAACCCTGACCCTTACCCTAACCCTAACCCTGACCCTAACCCAAACACTAACCATGACCCTAACCCTAACCCTAACCCTAACCCTAACCCTAACCCTAACCCTGACCTTAACCCAAACACTAACCCTAACCCAAACCCCAAATGTGTTAAAATTGTTGTTTTGGAGGCCTAGCTTTATCTCGGAAAGGATAAGTCTAGGAGGGTAACCGATTGGATTTTCGTATTAAGTTTTTTCACGAACTTCTCAAAAATCAAAGTTTTGGAGGGATGGGGGGTCAGGTTATGGTTTTTGCTACTTTTCATAGTCGATCTTTTCAATATTTCAACATGATCCTATGCTTCGTTCGGCTTGATGTTAAAAAATCGGCCCCGTTAGGGGTAGTACTTTTTGACAATTAAGCCCCTGGTGAAGACCGCAAGTCTTTATCTTTTGTAGTTTGGGAGTTGGTGTTAATTTCGGGGTTAGGCTTTACTCTCGCACAAACGTTTCTTCAGTGAGGTCGGAAAGTGCGGTCGTACACTTCAGTGATACCAATAAGTTTTCATCCTTTAGATCGCCTTTCCATCTTTTAGGAACAGTTAACTTTATGAAAATATCTCTATTCAAATCCATTCTACATCTGTTTGAAGATTGAGGTCAAAGGCACTTTTCATACTCTGTACTTAGAAAAATTGTTGGAAATTTCTGACGCATGCGCAGTCACAAAAAAGGGCAGA
Organism: Mytilus galloprovincialis; assembly: GCF_965363235.1. NCBI lineage: Eukaryota > Metazoa > Mollusca > Bivalvia > Mytilida > Mytilidae > Mytilus > Mytilus galloprovincialis. The sequence goes on along the minus strand of NW_027468276.1, from coordinate 11,522 downwards.
CATGCGCAGAAGTGACAATGGGCACCTCACTAACCCTCGTCAAAGTACACTACCCTGTCCCAATCATGACCCTAATCCGTTCCCTAACCCTAACCCTGACCCTAACCCTGACCCAAACCCTGACCCTTACCCTAACCCTAACCCTGACCCTAACCCAAACACTAACCATGACCCTAACCCTAACCCTAACCCTAACCCTAACCCTAACCCTAACCCTGACCTTAACCCAAACACTAACCCTAACCCAAACCCCAAATGTGTTAAAATTGTTGTTTTGGAGGCCTAGCTTTATCTCGGAAAGGATAAGTCTAGGAGGGTAACCGATTGGATTTTCGTATTAAGTTTTTTCACGAACTTCTCAAAAATCAAAGTTTTGGAGGGATGGGGGGTCAGGTTATGGTTTTTGCTACTTTTCATAGTCGATCTTTTCAATATTTCAACATGATCCTATGCTTCGTTCGGCTTGATGTTAAAAAATCGGCCCCGTTAGGGGTAGTACTTTTTGACAATTAAGCCCCTGGTGAAGACCGCAAGTCTTTATCTTTTGTAGTTTGGGAGTTGGTGTTAATTTCGGGGTTAGGCTTTACTCTCGCACAAACGTTTCTTCAGTGAGGTCGGAAAGTGCGGTCGTACACTTCAGTGATACCAATAAGTTTTCATCCTTTAGATCGCCTTTCCATCTTTTAGGAACAGTTAACTTTATGAAAATATCTCTATTCAAATCCATTCTACATCTGTTTGAAGATTGAGGTCAAAGGCACTTTTCATACTCTGTACTTAGAAAAATTGTTGGAAATTTCTGACGCATGCGCAGTCACAAAAAAGGGCAGACATGCGCAGAAGTGACAATGGGCACCTCACTAACCCTCGTCAAAGTACACTACCCTGTCCCAATCATGACCCTAATCCGTTCCCTAACCCTAACCCTGACCCTAACCCTGACCCAAACCCTGACCCTTACCCTAACCCTAACCCTGACCCTAACCCAAACACTAACCATGACCCTAACCCTAACCCTAACCCTAACCCTAACCCTAACCCTAACCCTGACCTTAACCCAAACACTAACCCTAACCCAAACCCCAAATGTGTTAAAATTGTTGTTTTGGAGGCCTAGCTTTATCTCGGAAAGGATAAGTCTAGGAGGGTAACCGATTGGATTTTCGTATTAAGTTTTTTCACGAACTTCTCAAAAATCAAAGTTTTGGAGGGATGGGGGGTCAGGTTATGGTTTTTGCTACTTTTCATAGTCGATCTTTTCAATATTTCAACATGATCCTATGCTTCGTTCGGCTTGATGTTAAAAAATCGGCCCCGTTAGGGGTAGTACTTTTTGACAATTAAGCCCCTGGTGAAGACCGCAAGTCTTTATCTTTTGTAGTTTGGGAGTTGGTGTTAATTTCGGGGTTAGGCTTTACTCTCGCACAAACGTTTCTTCAGTGAGGTCGGAAAGTGCGGTCGTACACTTCAGTGATACCAATAAGTTTTCATCCTTTAGATCGCCTTTCCATCTTTTAGGAACAGTTAACTTTATGAAAATATCTCTATTCAAATCCATTCTACATCTGTTTGAAGATTGAGGTCAAAGGCACTTTTCATACTCTGTACTTAGAAAAATTGTTGGAAATTTCTGACGCATGCGCAGTCACAAAAAAGGGCAGACATGCGCAGAAGTGACAATGGGCACCTCACTAACCCTCGTCAAAGTACACTACCCTGTCCCAATCATGACCCTAATCCGTTCCCTAACCCTAACCCTGACCCTAACCCTGACCCAAACCCTGACCCTTACCCTAACCCTAACCCTGACCCTAACCCAAACACTAACCATGACCCTAACCCTAACCCTAACCCTAACCCTAACCCTAACCCTAACCCTGACCTTAACCCAAACACTAACCCTAACCCAAACCCCAAATGTGTTAAAATTGTTGTTTTGGAGGCCTAGCTTTATCTCGGAAAGGATAAGTCTAGGAGGGTAACCGATTGGATTTTCGTATTAAGTTTTTTCACGAACTTCTCAAAAATCAAAGTTTTGGAGGGATGGGGGGTCAGGTTATGGTTTTTGCTACTTTTCATAGTCGATCTTTTCAATATTTCAACATGATCCTATGCTTCGTTCGGCTTGATGTTAAAAAATCGGCCCCGTTAGGGGTAGTACTTTTTGACAATTAAGCCCCTGGTGAAGACCGCAAGTCTTTATCTTTTGTAGTTTGGGAGTTGGTGTTAATTTCGGGGTTAGGCTTTACTCTCGCACAAACGTTTCTTCAGTGAGGTCGGAAAGTGCGGTCGTACACTTCAGTGATACCAATAAGTTTTCATCCTTTAGATCGCCTTTCCATCTTTTAGGAACAGTTAACTTTATGAAAATATCTCTATTCAAATCCATTCTACATCTGTTTGAAGATTGAGGTCAAAGGCACTTTTCATACTCTGTACTTAGAAAAATTGTTGGAAATTTCTGACGCATGCGCAGTCACAAAAAAGGGCAGACATGCGCAGAAGTGACAATGGGCACCTCACTAACCCTCGTCAAAGTACACTACCCTGTCCCAATCATGACCCTAATCCGTTCCCTAACCCTAACCCTGACCCTAACCCTGACCCAAACCCTGACCCTTACCCTAACCCTAACCCTGACCCTAACCCAAACACTAACCATGACCCTAACCCTAACCCTAACCCTAACCCTAACCCTAACCCTAACCCTGACCTTAACCCAAACACTAACCCTAACCCAAACCCCAAATGTGTTAAAATTGTTGTTTTGGAGGCCTAGCTTTATCTCGGAAAGGATAAGTCTAGGAGGGTAACCGATTGGATTTTCGTATTAAGTTTTTTCACGAACTTCTCAAAAATCAAAGTTTTGGAGGGATGGGGGGTCAGGTTATGGTTTTTGCTACTTTTCATAGTCGATCTTTTCAATATTTCAACATGATCCTATGCTTCGTTCGGCTTGATGTTAAAAAATCGGCCCCGTTAGGGGTAGTACTTTTTGACAATTAAGCCCCTGGTGAAGACCGCAAGTCTTTATCTTTTGTAGTTTGGGAGTTGGTGTTAATTTCGGGGTTAGGCTTTACTCTCGCACAAACGTTTCTTCAGTGAGGTCGGAAAGTGCGGTCGTACACTTCAGTGATACCAATAAGTTTTCATCCTTTAGATCGCCTTTCCATCTTTTAGGAACAGTTAACTTTATGAAAATATCTCTATTCAAATCCATTCTACATCTGTTTGAAGATTGAGGTCAAAGGCACTTTTCATACTCTGTACTTAGAAAAATTGTTGGAAATTTCTGACGCATGCGCAGTCACAAAAAAGGGCAGACATGCGCAGAAGTGACAATGGGCACCTCACTAACCCTCGTCAAAGTACACTACCCTGTCCCAATCATGACCCTAATCCGTTCCCTAACCCTAACCCTGACCCTAACCCTGACCCAAACCCTGACCCTTACCCTAACCCTAACCCTGACCCTAACCCAAACACTAACCATGACCCTAACCCTAACCCTAACCCTAACCCTAACCCTAACCCTAACCCTGACCTTAACCCAAACACTAACCCTAACCCAAACCCCAAATGTGTTAAAATTGTTGTTTTGGAGGCCTAGCTTTATCTCGGAAAGGATAAGTCTAGGAGGGTAACCGATTGGATTTTCGTATTAAGTTTTTTCACGAACTTCTCAAAAATCAAAGTTTTGGAGGGATGGGGGGTCAGGTTATGGTTTTTGCTACTTTTCATAGTCGATCTTTTCAATATTTCAACATGATCCTATGCTTCGTTCGGCTTGATGTTAAAAAATCGGCCCCGTTAGGGGTAGTACTTTTTGACAATTAAGCCCCTGGTGAAGACCGCAAGTCTTTATCTTTTGTAGTTTGGGAGTTGGTGTTAATTTCGGGGTTAGGCTTTACTCTCGCACAAACGTTTCTTCAGTGAGGTCGGAAAGTGCGGTCGTACACTTCAGTGATACCAATAAGTTTTCATCCTTTAGATCGCCTTTCCATCTTTTAGGAACAGTTAACTTTATGAAAATATCTCTATTCAAATCCATTCTACATCTGTTTGAAGATTGAGGTCAAAGGCACTTTTCATACTCTGTACTTAGAAAAATTGTTGGAAATTTCTGACGCATGCGCAGTCACAAAAAAGGGCAGACATGCGCAGAAGTGACAATGGGCACCTCACTAACCCTCGTCAAAGTACACTACCCTGTCCCAATCATGACCCTAATCCGTTCCCTAACCCTAACCCTGACCCTAACCCTGACCCAAACCCTGACCCTTACCCTAACCCTAACCCTGACCCTAACCCAAACACTAACCATGACCCTAACCCTAACCCTAACCCTAACCCTAACCCTAACCCTAACCCTGACCTTAACCCAAACACTAACCCTAACCCAAACCCCAAATGTGTTAAAATTGTTGTTTTGGAGGCCTAGCTTTATCTCGGAAAGGATAAGTCTAGGAGGGTAACCGATTGGATTTTCGTATTAAGTTTTTTCACGAACTTCTCAAAAATCAAAGTTTTGGAGGGATGGGGGGTCAGGTTATGGTTTTTGCTACTTTTCATAGTCGATCTTTTCAATATTTCAACATGATCCTATGCTTCGTTCGGCTTGATGTTAAAAAATCGGCCCCGTTAGGGGTAGTACTTTTTGACAATTAAGCCCCTGGTGAAGACCGCAAGTCTTTATCTTTTGTAGTTTGGGAGTTGGTGTTAATTTCGGGGTTAGGCTTTACTCTCGCACAAACGTTTCTTCAGTGAGGTCGGAAAGTGCGGTCGTACACTTCAGTGATACCAATAAGTTTTCATCCTTTAGATCGCCTTTCCATCTTTTAGGAACAGTTAACTTTATGAAAATATCTCTATTCAAATCCATTCTACATCTGTTTGAAGATTGAGGTCAAAGGCACTTTTCATACTCTGTACTTAGAAAAATTGTTGGAAATTTCTGACGCATGCGCAGTCACAAAAAAGGGCAGACATGCGCAGAAGTGACAATGGGCACCTCACTAACCCTCGTCAAAGTACACTACCCTGTCCCAATCATGACCCTAATCCGTTCCCTAACCCTAACCCTGACCCTAACCCTGACCCAAACCCTGACCCTTACCCTAACCCTAACCCTGACCCTAACCCAAACACTAACCATGACCCTAACCCTAACCCTAACCCTAACCCTAACCCTAACCCTAACCCTGACCTTAACCCAAACACTAACCCTAACCCAAACCCCAAATGTGTTAAAATTGTTGTTTTGGAGGCCTAGCTTTATCTCGGAAAGGATAAGTCTAGGAGGGTAACCGATTGGATTTTCGTATTAAGTTTTTTCACGAACTTCTCAAAAATCAAAGTTTTGGAGGGATGGGGGGTCAGGTTATGGTTTTTGCTACTTTTCATAGTCGATCTTTTCAATATTTCAACATGATCCTATGCTTCGTTCGGCTTGATGTTAAAAAATCGGCCCCGTTAGGGGTAGTACTTTTTGACAATTAAGCCCCTGGTGAAGACCGCAAGTCTTTATCTTTTGTAGTTTGGGAGTTGGTGTTAATTTCGGGGTTAGGCTTTACTCTCGCACAAACGTTTCTTCAGTGAGGTCGGAAAGTGCGGTCGTACACTTCAGTGATACCAATAAGTTTTCATCCTTTAGATCGCCTTTCCATCTTTTAGGAACAGTTAACTTTATGAAAATATCTCTATTCAAATCCATTCTACATCTGTTTGAAGATTGAGGTCAAAGGCACTTTTCATACTCTGTACTTAGAAAAATTGTTGGAAATTTCTGACGCATGCGCAGTCACAAAAAAGGGCAGACATGCGCAGAAGTGACAATGGGCACCTCACTAACCCTCGTCAAAGTACACTACCCTGTCCCAATCATGACCCTAATCCGTTCCCTAACCCTAACCCTGACCCTAACCCTGACCCAAACCCTGACCCTTACCCTAACCCTAACCCTGACCCTAACCCAAACACTAACCATGACCCTAACCCTAACCCTAACCCTAACCCTAACCCTAACCCTAACCCTGACCTTAACCCAAACACTAACCCTAACCCAAACCCCAAATGTGTTAAAATTGTTGTTTTGGAGGCCTAGCTTTATCTCGGAAAGGATAAGTCTAGGAGGGTAACCGATTGGATTTTCGTATTAAGTTTTTTCACGAACTTCTCAAAAATCAAAGTTTTGGAGGGATGGGGGGTCAGGTTATGGTTTTTGCTACTTTTCATAGTCGATCTTTTCAATATTTCAACATGATCCTATGCTTCGTTCGGCTTGATGTTAAAAAATCGGCCCCGTTAGGGGTAGTACTTTTTGACAATTAAGCCCCTGGTGAAGACCGCAAGTCTTTATCTTTTGTAGTTTGGGAGTTGGTGTTAATTTCGGGGTTAGGCTTTACTCTCGCACAAACGTTTCTTCAGTGAGGTCGGAAAGTGCGGTCGTACACTTCAGTGATACCAATAAGTTTTCATCCTTTAGATCGCCTTTCCATCTTTTAGGAACAGTTAACTTTATGAAAATATCTCTATTCAAATCCATTCTACATCTGTTTGAAGATTGAGGTCAAAGGCACTTTTCATACTCTGTACTTAGAAAAATTGTTGGAAATTTCTGACGCATGCGCAGTCACAAAAAAGGGCAGACATGCGCAGAAGTGACAATGGGCACCTCACTAACCCTCGTCAAAGTACACTACCCTGTCCCAATCATGACCCTAATCCGTTCCCTAACCCTAACCCTGACCCTAACCCTGACCCAAACCCTGACCCTTACCCTAACCCTAACCCTGACCCTAACCCAAACACTAACCATGACCCTAACCCTAACCCTAACCCTAACCCTAACCCTAACCCTGACCTTAACCCAAACACTAACCCTAACCCAAACCCCAAATGTGTTAAAATTGTTGTTTTGGAGGCCTAGCTTTATCTCGGAAAGGATAAGTCTAGGAGGGTAACCGATTGGATTTTCGTATTAAGTTTTTTCACGAACTTCTCAAAAATCAAAGTTTTGGAGGGATGGGGGGTCAGGTTATGGTTTTTGCTACTTTTCATAGTCGATCTTTTCAATATTTCAACATGATCCTATGCTTCGTTCGGCTTGATGTTAAAAAATCGGCCCCGTTAGGGGTAGTACTTTTTGACAATTAAGCCCCTGGTGAAGACCGCAAGTCTTTATCTTTTGTAGTTTGGGAGTTGGTGTTAATTTCGGGGTTAGGCTTTACTCTCGCACAAACGTTTCTTCAGTGAGGTCGGAAAGTGCGGTCGTACACTTCAGTGATACCAATAAGTTTTCATCCTTTAGATCGCCTTTCCATCTTTTAGGAACAGTTAACTTTATGAAAATATCTCTATTCAAATCCATTCTACATCTGTTTGAAGATTGAGGTCAAAGGCACTTTTCATACTCTGTACTTAGAAAAATTGTTGGAAATTTCTGACGCATGCGCAGTCACAAAAAAGGGCAGACATGCGCAGAAGTGACAATGGGCACCTCACTAACCCTCGTCAAAGTACACTACCCTGTCCCAATCATGACCCTAATCCGTTCCCTAACCCTAACCCTGACCCTAACCCTGACCCAAACCCTGACCCTTACCCTAACCCTAACCCTGACCCTAACCCAAACACTAACCATGACCCTAACCCTAACCCTAACCCTAACCCTAACCCTAACCCTAACCCTGACCTTAACCCAAACACTAACCCTAACCCAAACCCCAAATGTGTTAAAATTGTTGTTTTGGAGGCCTAGCTTTATCTCGGAAAGGATAAGTCTAGGAGGGTAACCGATTGGATTTTCGTATTAAGTTTTTTCACGAACTTCTCAAAAATCAAAGTTTTGGAGGGATGGGGGGTCAGGTTATGGTTTTTGCTACTTTTCATAGTCGATCTTTTCAATATTTCAACATGATCCTATGCTTCGTTCGGCTTGATGTTAAAAAATCGGCCCCGTTAGGGGTAGTACTTTTTGACAATTAAGCCCCTGGTGAAGACCGCAAGTCTTTATCTTTTGTAGTTTGGGAGTTGGTGTTAATTTCGGGGTTAGGCTTTACTCTCGCACAAACGTTTCTTCAGTGAGGTCGGAAAGTGCGGTCGTACACTTCAGTGATACCAATAAGTTTTCATCCTTTAGATCGCCTTTCCATCTTTTAGGAACAGTTAACTTTATGAAAATATCTCTATTCAAATCCATTCTACATCTGTTTGAAGATTGAGGTCAAAGGCACTTTTCATACTCTGTACTTAGAAAAATTGTTGGAAATTTCTGACGCATGCGCAGTCACAAAAAAGGGCAGACATGCGCAGAAGTGACAATGGGCACCTCACTAACCCTCGTCAAAGTACACTACCCTGTCCCAATCATGACCCTAATCCGTTCCCTAACCCTAACCCTGACCCTAACCCTGACCCAAACCCTGACCCTTACCCTAACCCTAACCCTGACCCTAACCCAAACACTAACCATGACCCTAACCCTAACCCTAACCCTAACCCTAACCCTAACCCTAACCCTGACCTTAACCCAAACACTAACCCTAACCCAAACCCCAAATGTGTTAAAATTGTTGTTTTGGAGGCCTAGCTTTATCTCGGAAAGGATAAGTCTAGGAGGGTAACCGATTGGATTTTCGTATTAAGTTTTTTCACGAACTTCTCAAAAATCAAAGTTTTGGAGGGATGGGGGGTCAGGTTATGGTTTTTGCTACTTTTCATAGTCGATCTTTTCAATATTTCAACATGATCCTATGCTTCGTTCGGCTTGATGTTAAAAAATCGGCCCCGTTAGGGGTAGTACTTTTTGACAATTAAGCCCCTGGTGAAGACCGCAAGTCTTTATCTTTTGTAGTTTGGGAGTTGGTGTTAATTTCGGGGTTAGGCTTTACTCTCGCACAAACGTTTCTTCAGTGAGGTCGGAAAGTGCGGTCGTACACTTCAGTGATACCAATAAGTTTTCATCCTTTAGATCGCCTTTCCATCTTTTAGGAACAGTTAACTTTATGAAAATATCTCTATTCAAATCCATTCTACATCTGTTTGAAGATTGAGGTCAAAGGCACTTTTCATACTCTGTACTTAGAAAAATTGTTGGAAATTTCTGACGCATGCGCAGTCACAAAAAAGGGCAGACATGCGCAGAAGTGACAATGGGCACCTCACTAACCCTCGTCAAAGTACACTACCCTGTCCCAATCATGACCCTAATCCGTTCCCTAACCCTAACCCTGACCCTAACCCTGACCCAAACCCTGACCCTTACCCTAACCCTAACCCTGACCCTAACCCAAACACTAACCATGACCCTAACCCTAACCCTAACCCTAACCCTAACCCTAACCCTAACCCTGACCTTAACCCAAACACTAACCCTAACCCAAACCCCAAATGTGTTAAAATTGTTGTTTTGGAGGCCTAGCTTTATCTCGGAAAGGATAAGTCTAGGAGGGTAACCGATTGGATTTTCGTATTAAGTTTTTTCACGAACTTCTCAAAAATCAAAGTTTTGGAGGGATGGGGGGTCAGGTTATGGTTTTTGCTACTTTTCATAGTCGATCTTTTCAATATTTCAACATGATCCTATGCTTCGTTCGGCTTGATGTTAAAAAATCGGCCCCGTTAGGGGTAGTACTTTTTGACAATTAAGCCCCTGGTGAAGACCGCAAGTCTTTATCTTTTGTAGTTTGGGAGTTGGTGTTAATTTCGGGGTTAGGCTTTACTCTCGCACAAACGTTTCTTCAGTGAGGTCGGAAAGTGCGGTCGTACACTTCAGTGATACCAATAAGTTTTCATCCTTTAGATCGCCTTTCCATCTTTTAGGAACAGTTAACTTTATGAAAATATCTCTATTCAAATCCATTCTACATCTGTTTGAAGATTGAGGTCAAAGGCACTTTTCATACTCTGTACTTAGAAAAATTGTTGGAAATTTCTGACGCATGCGCAGTCACAAAAAAGGGCAGACATGCGCAGAAGTGACAATGGGCACCTCACTAACCCTCGTCAAAGTACACTACCCTGTCCCAATCATGACCCTAATCCGTTCCCTAACCCTAACCCTGACCCTAACCCTGACCCAAACCCTGACCCTTACCCTAACCCTAACCCTGACCCTAACCCAAACACTAACCATGACCCTAACCCTAACCCTAACCCTAACCCTAACCCTAACCCTAACCCTGACCTTAACCCAAACACTAACCCTAACCCAAACCCCAAATGTGTTAAAATTGTTGTTTTGGAGGCCTAGCTTTATCTCGGAAAGGATAAGTCTAGGAGGGTAACCGATTGGATTTTCGTATTAAGTTTTTTCACGAACTTCTCAAAAATCAAAGTTTTGGAGGGATGGGGGGTCAGGTTATGGTTTTTGCTACTTTTCATAGTCGATCTTTTCAATATTTCAACATGATCCTATGCTTCGTTCGGCTTGATGTTAAAAAATCGGCCCCGTTAGGGGTAGTACTTTTTGACAATTAAGCCCCTGGTGAAGACCGCAAGTCTTTATCTTTTGTAGTTTGGGAGTTGGTGTTAATTTCGGGGTTAGGCTTTACTCTCGCACAAACGTTTCTTCAGTGAGGTCGGAAAGTGCGGTCGTACACTTCAGTGATACCAATAAGTTTTCATCCTTTAGATCGCCTTTCCATCTTTTAGGAACAGTTAACTTTATGAAAATATCTCTATTCAAATCCATTCTACATCTGTTTGAAGATTGAGGTCAAAGGCACTTTTCATACTCTGTACTTAGAAAAATTGTTGGAAATTTCTGACGCATGCGCAGTCACAAAAAAGGGCAGACATGCGCAGAAGTGACAATGGGCACCTCACTAACCCTCGTCAAAGTACACTACCCTGTCCCAATCATGACCCTAATCCGTTCCCTAACCCTAACCCTGACCCTAACCCTGACCCAAACCCTGACCCTTACCCTAACCCTAACCCTGACCCTAACCCAAACACTAACCATGACCCTAACCCTAACCCTAACCCTAACCCTAACCCTAACCCTAACCCTGACCTTAACCCAAACACTAACCCTAACCCAAACCCCAAATGTGTTAAAATTGTTGTTTTGGAGGCCTAGCTTTATCTCGGAAAGGATAAGTCTAGGAGGGTAACCGATTGGATTTTCGTATTAAGTTTTTTCACGAACTTCTCAAAAATCAAAGTTTTGGAGGGATGGGGGGTCAGGTTATGGTTTTTGCTACTTTTCATAGTCGATCTTTTCAATATTTCAACATGATCCTATGCTTCGTTCGGCTTGATGTTAAAAAATCGGCCCCGTTAGGGGTAGTACTTTTTGACAATTAAGCCCCTGGTGAAGACCGCAAGTCTTTATCTTTTGTAGTTTGGGAGTTGGTGTTAATTTCGGGGTTAGGCTTTACTCTCGCACAAACGTTTCTTCAGTGAGGTCGGAAAGTGCGGTCGTACACTTCAGTGATACCAATAAGTTTTCATCCTTTAGATCGCCTTTCCATCTTTTAGGAACAGTTAACTTTATGAAAATATCTCTATTCAAATCC
>NW_027468275.1:0-15000 GCF_965363235.1 Mytilus galloprovincialis | reverse complement strand
ATAGGAACATTTCTTATACTCATCAACATATAAGATAAGTTCCTAATATCAGTGGAACAAATATAATACAGATGAGATGGGAAAAGTATTCCATGACACAATTTCCGCAGAACAAATATTATTATAATATTGTTTCCCTCAGGAACAAATGTTATTAGGAACAAATATACGTTGACAAATTTACCTCCGAGCTTTTTTTCTTATGTATAAGCTTCATATCTTAGGAACATCCCTAAACGGGTAATAGGGAATATTAACATAAATGGGTAATAACGTAGGTTTCTTTTTAGCTTTTAAAAGTAAATTATGATATGGATTAAATTAAAAAACAAAAATAAGTGGTCCGGTAGACGTGCTCTGTACAGATAGTGATAATGAAGATAAAAAATAAAACACAATTTATAGGAATGGAGATATGCTCAGAGGGGATTAGAAAATATACATGTTTAGAAACTTAAATGTGAATCTCATGACTGTTTTACTGACCATATACATGCTTATTTTGAAAAAGTACAGCTTTCTGTTTTGGCTGTGATAAAAAAAAAAGTATATATTGATTGTAGGGTGACCAAGATTATTTGCATTTCTAGATTATTCACGGCAGTTATATTTTTAATTTGCGTTTTCAATGCCTCGGAGAAAGTTACATTTGTGAGGAAAATTCTCAGGGAAAATTCTACAAAAAAACGGAATCAACTTTAATCCAATCAGCGACTTTCTGTACTAGACGAAATATCAGTATAGAATTTCCATTCTACATGCTTTTTTTGTGTCTTGTTTCATTAAAACTACAAGAATCAAGATATTTATATAAATGACATAAATGTTATTGAAGAGGAGATTTTTAAATGCACTTTTACTGAAAAAAAACTATATCTTGAAAATAAGTGTTTACTTTTCTTTAAAATTATCAAAACATATTTCAATTCATGTATATTTTACCTATTTACTGTAACATATACATGGTGATTGTACATCGCAGGTAACAATCGACTTCACCGACTTTGACAGATCTATAGGCTAAAAAATTCCGGAATAGTTTCAATTTGTAGTCCTATCTGGGTTTATTTTAGTTTGACGAACTGGTACCAAATACATCATTATCTTTTTGGACCCAGGAGAAGGACACATTATTTTTGCAATAACAAGAGAATACCATTGTCTAGATATCGATACTTATAACTTAGCGTGCTTTTCTTATACAGTAGATAGAGGTATAACGCTGAGCCTTTCTTTATATCTTCTGCTGACCGAAATTTTTAGTTAAAAGACATTTTGCAGGTTGCTGTTGATGACCTCTGTTAGTCCAAATAATTATGACGTCTTGAAAGGCTATTATAATTTTTTTCTTTGACGCCTTACGTCGAAGTAAGGCGTCAAAGAAAAAAATTATAATAGCCTTTCAAGACGTCATAATTATTTGGACTAGACCTCTGTCTGACTTGGGCCTTTTATTCATTGAGCTAACTATTACTATTAGGTATGATTTTTTCTCATTGTTGAAGTCTGAACAGTGACCTATCATTGATGTCTTGGTCATTTTGATTCATTTGATCGCTGGAGTCTGGTGGATAGTTGTCAGACTTGTCTCACTAATACACCTTATCGCTAATCCCGGCTAACCGGCCGCTTGAACTTTTGACTCATACGACAATCACTTTTCCATTGTGACGTCAGATATTTTGTTTTATGATGTCAAAATTTTACAGGAACCTGTGTGATATCCAGTAATCATGGTAATGGCGGACAAATAGCCATAAGTGTATATGAGGTGGCATTACCTGTAAATGGGGACAAAGTCTGTATTAATTATTTTTTTGTAACTTAAATCATGTAAATATTTGTTAAAAAAAAAGAAACGGAAATATTGTAACGTTTCCAATTTTGGTTCTGTTGTTAGGGATTTTAGTTGTGACGTTATTTAAGTTATGACGTCATATTATGCAATGTAAACAAAGAAACGCTATCATTAGGTAACATTTTTTCATATCAAGGAATTATTAAAAATGAAATTGGTATTGCGTTCCTTCCTATTTTATACTAGACTGATAAATATATATTTTACTCAAAGTTTCATACAAATGAGACCGGAAAAAGGAAGTACATTGTAGATTTCTGCGCAGATGCGGGAATTCAAAACATGACATAAAAAAAATTGAATGATTTTGAGTTCATTAGTACAATGAAAATTTTGGGAAAATTTCCCCTATTTTTTTTTTTATTGATTTTTCTACTGTTATTGGGGACTTCGTACCATATCAATAATACCACATCTCCTTCATGTCCTGGAATCCCTGTGTATTCACCCTGGGTCCATTCTATTTTATTTTGTTGTCTTGTTGTATACAATACATTTGTACATTGTACATTATTTGAATAGAGTATGTAAACAAAAATTTGAAAATTTTACTTTCTGATGTAAATGTACATGTATGTTGCATTGATGCTACCAGACAATTATTTTCCGTTGATTTTGCACTACCTTCAAAGGTACCAATCATTTCACCAAGCTGTTCACACGTGTTACCCAGTTTGTGCTATCCAAATATCCTGTGGAGAACACTGATTCACACTCTTAACACTGGTAGCTGGTATTGTTGAGTTGGTAAGGTTTAGTCCAAGATTACTCTGACGTCCAATGGCTGTTTTGCCAGACAAGCTGGGGCTGTGGGAATTTTTGAACCTTTTTTTTTGGTTTTATTAACTTGTCTGTGTTAAGTGGTAAGAGCTGATGTTAGAAGGTCAGTCAATGACGGGCAAACTGTCACTTTATGTAAGATGAGGTTCCATTTGAATCCCAAAATATCATCAAGGGATGTTTCACCAGATGTTGCCTTTGCAAATTGTGTCACTTCTTTTCTAATTTCGTCTTGTAAGACATGAATTGCAGCCCTCTTTGCAGTTTTATATAAAAAAAGAAGATGTGGTATGATTGCCAATGAGACAACTATCCACAAAAGACCAAAATGACACAGACTTTACTCTGTTTCCATAGATCTCTGAAACCTTTACAGGGACTAAACTTAACGCTCGCCCAGTCGCCCAAGGCGACCAGATTTACGGCTAGGCGAATATATTTAATCATCCTGATTGCCCAGTTGGCGACTGTAAAAAAAAATGAAGTAAATCCCATTTTTACCCTTTCCTTCGCTACGGTTCCCAAAAGGAAACCTGATTGTCTTATCAAAGCGATAGTAATAGAGAAAATTTCCGAAAAACCATTAGGTTCTTTCTAATAACCAAAACCCAGTCGGACAGCTATATGTTTTCAATCGGGAGTCACGATATGGCATATACATGTACCTCCTTCTTTCCGCATGTTTTCATAATTGTGCTAAATTTTCTACGATTATTTCATTTTTGGGATACGATTGCTTTTAAGCAATCTGTAGACTTTTACCGTTGACTCAGGGCTCATTCCCTCACGTCAACCGTTTTATTCTAAACATTCAGCAACATCTCAGATTCTTATGATTGTCTTGCGTTAAAAGGTAAAAACAAGCAAAAGGATTGAACATAAACAACTTTCCTGTAATGTTCTTCTCATAATCTTCATGTTTGATTTTTCGCTTGACTTATATGCGTGTTTTTAACAACACGGAAAATCAGAATTAAGCAGTATTTATATTTAGTGTTTTTATAAATTTAGAAACACGTCAGAGGGAATTCCCCAGTTTTGATAAATGCGAGAGTTCTATGAATTCCGATAATTCTATTTCTGTCATATAAGAACTGAAGTAGAGTTTTCTATATTTACCGTTACGAAACTGATACTGTACTCTCATAAAGAAATTGAGACTCATTCATCATATCATAAATTAAATAAACGTTCTTGTTCCAAATCGCAAGTCGCTGGTTTGTTTATGTATTAATGCGCATGCGTATAGTTTTCTTGATTTCAAGGGGTATCACAGTGCTCTAGCTAGAAATCAAAAGGGGCAGGGTGCCAGTGGAGGGCAGGGCACTTTTTATGATAAGAAAGGGCACTGCTCATTTTTTTGTCTACGTTTCTGTGTGTATCACGAGTTAACGAATCTCTTTTTTTTTACTGTATATATTGTTTTTTTTAAATAAAGATGCATCAACTATAGTCTTTATTTCATTGTTTGTGTAGTTATGAATGATATAGTACATCTTCATCAACATATTATGTTTTTACAGTTTAACTTCACTCTACCCTTTATCAAAGAATATGTGTGTGTTTTTTTTTTTTTTTATCTATATAGGAATTATAGCTTTTAATACATCATATCATCTATTATTGAGAGCATTACTAATTTAACAATGTTAACAACATGGATTGCTAAAAGTATAATTATCAAGTAGAAATTGCAATATATATTTTTTAATATGCTCAAAGACAGTTAATATCTTTAAGGTAACATTATTACGTTATTATATATTCAATTGGTAATTTATTACTTTTTTTGATACTAGATAATATTTTTAGAGCACAAATTTGTAATAAGCTAAAACAGGGGAAGTAACTCCAAAATCAATTTCCACCACGTTTGGGTTAATTAAAAACTGTGCTTGTCGCTAACAAGTTGAGATGGAATTAAGGCATTTCTGTAAAGGCATAGTTTTGTTTTGATGACTTAAATTCAATTCTAAAGTCATGAAAGTCTTCATTTATATACGCTCTTCCATTGTGACTTGGAGATCGAAAATGCCGACCCAAGCTAAACACACTCGCTGACAATCAGATTGAGTGGTTGTTCTAGATTCCCCGCTTATTAATTAATTTGAAACTCATTGGATTCTTTCTATGTCTGCCTGTTATTGAGGGTTTAATATTGTTGTTGCATAATTTAAAATCATATGTATCATTTAAATTAAAATCAATGAAGTTTTACCTATAACACCCCTTTAGACGAAATGGAGTCTTCCATATTATCGTTTCGAGTTGTCTCCCTTTCAGAAGTATTTCCCGTCAAAATCGTCAAGAAAAAATTAACTCGTTAGATGTCGATAAACGTCGTATAATATTAAGAACGATCTCAATTTAAACAGAGGAGTGTGTACGGAAGGATTCATGCCCACTGACCCAAAGGAAATTAATAATTAAAGAGTTAGAAATGGGGTTCCTCTTAGAATTAACGGTGATAAGATACGAAGTGAATAGTCCGAGATTACTGGGTACAAGTCAGATCGGCACCTGGTCAAATCGGCACCCATAGAAAAAGTCAAATCGGCACCTGGTTAAATCGTCATCTAGTCAAATCGGCACCTATTTAAAATTCAATTCGGCATCCAATAATATTTGATATAATATATGGG
Source organism: Mytilus galloprovincialis (assembly GCF_965363235.1). Classification (NCBI taxonomy): domain Eukaryota; kingdom Metazoa; phylum Mollusca; class Bivalvia; order Mytilida; family Mytilidae; genus Mytilus; species Mytilus galloprovincialis. The sequence continues at coordinate 9,720 of NW_027468275.1, read as the reverse complement.
ACTGGGACTATATATAAGTTTGTAATTTAAGTATACTAGCATAAAAGTCCCCCACGGTCCCAGTTTGTCTGGCAAATCAGCCGTCGGACATCAGAGTAATCTCAAACTATGAAGTGAAATTCCTTCTCTCTCTCTCTCTCAGTGACTGCTGTGGAAAGTAAACTTGGAATTGATAGCACACAAATAAAACACAATAAGTACATTGCTCGTACGCTTGTATCCGGGATTAGCTATTTTTTAAGTTGCGTGACTATTCAGATTTATATTACCTTTGCATGTGCAGTTGAATTAGTTTTGAAAATAATAGTATCCAGCGGTCATAAAACTTTAGAAAACTTCGAAACTTTTTTTTGTACTCATACTCGAAAATCAACCAACGAAATTGCTTGATTTCTTGTTTCGAGCATGATTTTTGTGCTCCAAGCACTGAGCAAAGTTTTATGCCTTCAAGGCATGTAGTCCAAATAATTACGACGTCTTGGAAGGCTATTATAATTTTTTTCTTTGAAGCCTTACTTCGACATCGAAGTAAGGCGTCAAAGAAAAAAAAATATAATAGCCTTTCAAGACGTCATAATTATTTGGACTATCAAGGCCAGGGCTGCCAAAAATGCGTGAGACTCACGCATGTTCATGCTTTTTTGCAGCAGTATCCTTGGATAAATTTTTTCCTCTTTGATCTTTTCTATTTTGGCCAAATCTCACGAATTTGCTTAATGAAAAGTTTGCAGAACTGCTATACATGTGTCAATGAAAACTATTTGGCAATCGTATCCCTCAGAGCATTCTGCTCTTTGATTAATAGTGTTTTCTTCTAAACTGTTCAATAAGCATCGCAATAGGGATGTTTTCTTATTGTCTTGGAGTCATTACAAGCCTGTGTTTTTGGCTAATAAAGCCCCCTGCTTTCTGTCTCCCCTAATTGTTCAGCTTTTTGTTTGCCGTTGTTATTAGACAGGTGCAGTTGTTGCATACATAAACATCTTTAGACGGAGTTACACTTACCCCGTAAATTCACTCTATTGCATTGGCAACACTTCCAAATGTTTTATAGTTTGTATGAATATTTGTTCTTTCGTATCCCTTTCGTTTATTTTCGTTTACTAAAATGCTCCCCACAACAAGCACAAATCTCCGGACACGGTAATGTCAGATCAGGTAGGTGTCCAAACCAATGTTATTACCTCTACAGTGACACATACACAGTATTCAGATCTTGATATGTCGAACAAAAACTACAGTCAATTCAATAGAAAGCCTTGCACTGTTAGACTGACGTTTTACATTTCAGTGACAACGAACAACATTGTAATATATCCATGATCATATGATATCTAAGTGTAATTCTAGATATAACTGCAAAACGTGTGACATGTTAATAACGGACACGTGTTTTACCAGTACATGTAGTTAAAGTTATAAAACTTATAATACACGTAGTCATGATGATTTGGATTGTAAGTCCTCTAATCTTGTTTCAAAATTGAGTGTACTTTGTGTGGTTTGATATACAATGTATGTAGGCGAAACAAAGAGCAGATTAAACACCCCAATGAATGGACATAGGTCAAGTGTGAACGACATTCAAAACCAACAAATCGTTAACCAACATTTCAACCAAATTGACCATTCAGGAAATTCAATTAAAGTTTGCATTTTAGAAAAAATTTATTACCACACCAATAATCCAACATTAAGTACACCGTTTCGCAGACAAAGAGAAGAATACTGGATCAGAGAATTAGTTACTGCAACACCTTATGGATGTAACGATAAAATAGATACTGTAGGTAACCTGAGTAGCCCTATCTGTAGTTCAGTGAATGTGATGGATTTATTCAATAGGTCTCTTCGTCGGCCAAGAGCCATGGACATCGTCGCTTTAATCCACCTGATATGCATGATGTTTCTATAGATGGCCTTGCCGAACATATTAATAAACCTCTTGGAACTCATCTCTAAACTGTTCTCACATCCGCTTTCTAGACTGAACTCTCTATTGAAAGCGTGTGAAGAATGCCACACTACAGATAGTCGATCTACGAAGTATAAAATAGTTGCCATGGTGGTGGATATTGCTAACCATAGATTATTCAGACCCATTTTTGAACATTCAGAGGAACTGCAAAAACGTTCATTCTTCAATTTGAATTCACAAACAAGGGTATTGATGCTATAAATATAAGTAATATTCTTCACCATAAAAGAGTGAAAAGCAACATTCCTTCTTACTTAAGGATCAATCTTCTATAGTATCCTATTCCTACACCAACCCTGTTGCATCTAAAAAAATTTAATCACAAAAAAGGGTTGCAGAATCTAAATATTGATGACCTCAAAGCTAAACCACCTGATTGTGCCTGTTCACATTCCCATTTCGTGTATAATCCTGCTGGCCATGTAATTTCTGGAGACCTAATCATAGTCAATAACTACAAGTTGAGACAACTTTTGTCCAAGGGTCCAAAATACAGAGAGCCACAGCCAATCAATTGGAAGCAGAACTTCAGACTACTAATGGAAACTGTTGAGGGTTATGCAAAAGACTGGTCAAAAAGAGAAAAGGTTGAGGTTGACACTCTTTCGGAGTGGGTAAAATCAGTGAGGTCATGAGGTCATTGATTCAGATAAGAGTAAGTAAGCTTGAAGGGTCAATGAGCACCAAAGCTCCTTCCATCTTTAAAGACCCTCATGTCATAGAGGATTTGTCTTGCCTCCATGAAAAATATGTTGTCGTTCCAGCTAACAAAGCCTCAAACAATATTGTTTTTGTTTGCAAGAAACACTACATGTACATTGACTGCCTGATTAAGGAACTGGGGATAAATAACACACTTGGAAATCCTACATATACACTTAGTACACTTACGAACCATGAGATCAGGGAAAACCACAAATTGGTTCTAATCTCCTTTGGTGTTAATCCAAAGGATGAAGACCAGGATCTTCCATCCTTATATTGGATTACTAAGCTTCACAAGAATTCTTATAAGGAAAGGTATATGGCAGGTTCTTCCAAGTGTTCCACTAAACCCCTTTCTAAAGTTCTTGCTGCCATACTCACTGCAGTCAAAGAAGGACTTCAGAAATATTCGAAACAGCATATTCAAGAAGTGGTGTTAATCAGATGTGGATACTGAAAAATCGAAAGAGTTATTGGTGAATTTACAATCTCAATCATTAAAACATTGTACATGTACCAACATTAAAACCTTTGATTTTTGAACTCTTAATACCACTATTCCACATACTAAACTTAAAGCTCAACTGAAAGAACTCGTCAGCTTATATTTCTTTAACAAAAAGGGCACTAGATGTTTTAAATATCTAGTTTTGGGCTGAAATTCGGCTTACTTTGTGAAAAATCATACAGAGTCAAGGAAAAAATATACCGACGAAATATCACTGCCATGCTGGACTTGTTAATTGACAACATATTTGTTGAATTTGGAGGTTTGGTCTTCCAACAGACTATTGGAATCCCAATGGGTACCAATTGCGCTCCTCTACTTGCAGTTTTTTTTTTATTCCTATGAAGCAGAATTTATCCTAGGGCTTGTACAGAAAGGAGAAAAGAAATTAGCCTAGTCTTTTAATTTCACCTTTCGGTATATTGATGATGTACTGTCTCTTAATAATAATAGATTCAGTGATTACTTACATTTAATATATCCAAGTGAACTTAAATCTAAAGATACTACCGACACAGATAAATCTGCTTCATATTTAGACCTTTTTCCACAGGCACTTGTCTCAGAAAAAAAAATTCCTATATACTTTAATATAACACAAGGTACTTAACTAAATTTTTTGAAAAATGTCACCCAGTCCCGAATTCTGTTATTTTTCCATTTCTCGGTTTTCAGACCTACTTAAACTTATTATGCCGTAAATCTAAATTGATTTATCTACACAATGGTATATGACACGACAACCATTGTTGTGGGGATCATTAGTAACAGGCCTCAGAAGTCGGTCAACGTGATTTTTTTTTTTGCATACCGCTCCAGACTTTTTTTTTTATATTGGACGAGTTCTGACGTCCCACTGCCACAATTTGTCTGGCAAAACAGCTGTTGGACGTCAGAGTAATCTCAGACCAGTAAGGTTGTGAGGTTGTTGCATTCTTATATTTTTGGCACGTGTTGAGTCAAACCCTTCATCTGATAACTCTGTTGCCCTTGGATCTTCATCTCCCTCTCTTAAGCTGTAGGGGAGAAATGACTTAAATTCTCAAGTGTGGTTACCTAGCCAGGAGACAGAAATTTGTTATTTTGCTAGACAAGTCTAGGTGTAGAGGTTGTAATGAGAGTTTTTAATAGCCATTGATGTATTATGGAATTTCTGTGGGCTACAATGTATCAGAAAGGTGTATTATCAAACTAACTTAAGGTAAACATGGTAAAAAAAAAAAAAAAAAGTAAACTGTCATGAACACTTGGTACATTAGTGAAGATGTTTTGGTAATTTTGTGTGTACAGTTGAAATGTAAGAGTTAACCTTTAGCATTACATGTATTATATATTATGTAATATCATTCAAGTACATGTACATGTACAATGTACCATTTTTGTCCTATGTGACTTTTGTTTAACACTTGACCTAATCATTTACATTTTTTGTATGTCAGGAGTTTACATAAATTTATATTTTTATATTATTTACGTCAAGGTTATGTTTTGAATGTACAATAAATATATGAATGGTTATGTGTTTTTCAGTCTGCTGTTTTCCTTAGAATAGGGTACAGCATTATTGTATCATGACAACAAGGCCAGCAGGTAATGAATTGTAAGTATTTACTCAGAATTATCTTAACCAGTAGTTTCTTTCCAGCTTTGGCCAGATCAAATTTGTGCAAAATGGCATGAGTAGGAGGTTAAGGTGGTGCCAAACTCTTTGAGTAAAATGAATTTGTCTCATTTTAATAATTTTCATAAAATTTGGACAAAATATTATCTTTGACCATGTGACTCTTTGACAAAAATATAAAAATTTTACAAAAACATTTATTTGAACTTTTAATGTACGGTTTGGACAAGGTTGGAGTTTCCTCATTTGTGTGCTTAAAATTTTGATATTTTAATTGGATGTTAAAAATATGTACATGCAGACAGAAAGGGACTCTTACTGAAACCACTGACTTTTTTCTTGATTCTTGTTAAAACATCTTGGATCGACCTTGTAAAATTTGTGTTAAAAAATAAGAAAAGTTGTATGCTGATCCAGCAAGTTTTGAGAAAAAAATTTCATGCAGACAACAAATATAAGTTTTAAAATTATTTTCATTTTGTAAAATTGCTTGTTTATTAGAGAGGTACATGTTAATTGTATTCTCTGTTCTACATGTAATTACAAATTATTTGTTTTTCAGTAATTTAGGTGTAAAGTTTGGTAATGCTGCTGTGGCTGGTATTACTGGTGTTACAATAAACTTTCCAGTAGATCTGTGTAAAACTAGACTTCAGAATGCAGAAACAGGGCCAAATGGGGAGAAAATTTACAAAAGCTTGTAAGTATTTTAAACAAAACTTGTTACCTCAGATGTCATCCTGGCTTTAGGGGACCGTTCAGGATTTTAAGATGGGGCAAAATTTTGAAATAAATGCATATAATCAAGTAATAGCAGACATGTAAAGACTAAAATGAGTATAAAATGCATTTTTTATCATGTGCTACTTACTTCTTAACTTTGATAGTTAGACTCAATAAGTACTGGTACATTTTAACATTTGCCTACATCATCCAATAGGCTTTAATTTCTCTACATAGACTTTGCTATAACAATTTTGATAGTGAATATTCATCCATCACGATCACAATTTTATAATTCAAACATAGTATATGGGAGGAAATCAATCCAAATACTCTTCATGCATTGAGTTGTTTTCAACTTTTTTATTGCACAATAGGCTATTTGCCAATTCCCTTCAATTGACCCCGTTATTAGAGATCCCTTTTTAGTTTTCTCCCTTATGAGGGACATTATTTTTTATTAACAATGGGGAGCTAGCAGAAAGAGCAAAAATACCTGTGCGTAATTTGAGTAATCTTTAAGGTTTTCAAATCTTTTAATTACATTAATTTGTTGTTAAGCTAAATACTTTTGTCATCAGAAATTGTTTTTCGTGAAAAATTAGTTGAACCGCCTATACACCACTCTCAATTTGGTAAAAGCCAATTTTGTCCGGTATGGAACCAGTCTACGATTCACAAAGGGAAGTTATTCGTTTAAAAAGTGTTTAATAACAGAATCAAATTGGTAATTGGCAAATGGACCATTGAGAAATACAGGCTCCTTTGCACCTCTATTTTTATCATTGAAGACCATAATAAAGGTTTAAAAGTAAAGCTCATCAATAAAACTTCTATACCTTCTGAACGATGTGTATTTTTGCCTTATTTACAATCGTATATTCAATCCCTATTCTTGCTGTCAAACTCAAGATAACTGCTTTTGATTTTCTTGTGTTAAAAGGTTTCATTATCTCCACATCTCATTATGTATGTATGGTATAATTATTTATTTTTTATATCTGTATATATAGGTTGGATTGTGCGAAAAAGACTTATAAAGCAGAAGGTTTCTTTGGCATGTACAGGGGTAAGTAATTTATGAAGGGACCTTAAATTTTGTTAATGCTATGAGTATGATAATTGTCATGTCTTTTCTGTGGAAATTCAATCATCAACATAGTTGTTATCATTCATGATCAGGATATATGGTTAAAAAGTTCTTTTTAAAGTCATCCTTACTTTTCCCTTCATAGTTTGCTCATCTGAGGCATGATGATGAACCTTGCCACTTTTTGCCATCTGCATTTTCTATTGTCTGTAGAAACTTTTTTTAAAGTCATCTCCTTCCAAGTTACAAAACCAAATCATATCAATCCTCAATAGATTATTACGGTCCAACGATTTACAGAAAAGAGCGACGATTTACAGAAAAGAACCGAAAAGAACCGAAAAGGACCAAAAAGAACCGAAAAGAGGATACATTTATATTTCTTATATAAAGTTAAAATAATGTATATATTCACGGATTTTTTTTATATTGTTATCATTTCTTCGTAATATTTAAAATGAATACATAATTAAACTGTAGATTGTTCATTTATAGGTATAATATGGATATGTGAACTTACAAAAAAGAAATGAGTATAACTTGGTTTTTTAGTAATATTTTTTTAATATATAATGTATGCTTAATTATCATTTATTTTTCATCAAGGATTTTAATCTTATCATTTAAAAAAAAAATGTTTACATAGATATAAGAAGGTGTGGCAACTCTCAAAAATGACCAGTGTAAAACCATTCAAACGGGAAAACCAACGGTCTAATCAATATAAAAAACGAGAAACAAGAAACACTTATGCTCGGAAACACAAACCACACCAATAGACGACAATCATGCACTGAACATCAGGTTCCTGACTAAAGACGGGGCAAATAAATACAGCGGGTTTCAACGTTATGATAAGCATATTAGATGTTTTTAATATTATAAATACGTAGTAAAAATAAATGAAAAGCTAATATTCTCGTACTATAAACGTTTATCCTAACATTTAAACAATTATTTCGTTTGTTTATATTAAGGGTGTCTCTCATTGGGGGGGGGGGGGTGTTCCGATCCCGGATCCCGCTTACTGTTTTGTCAGATTCCCGTTTCCCGCTTACACTATGTACGTAAGCAATTTTCATTTTTTTGTCATTTTCCGGGTCCCGCGAAACCTCATTTCCCGTTTGCACGACACAATAATTTGACTTTCACGTGTCACGCTTACAAAAAATCGACAATCCCGCGACACGCTTATACCCCAATGAGACCCACTATTAAGATGTCAGCATATTGCCCGGTGGCATTGGGTATGGTTGTATAAAAAGTATACATGTCAGCATCACCATTTCCTCTCGGATGTTAAATTTCAAATAGCATACAGGGAGTCAGGCCTTAATTGGTGACTTAACATTTTTCTTTCTATTTTTCTATTCTACAAGATAGGCATCCGACCCTACCTGTAATGATTCACATGTAAGTTAAAATTAGTCCTACCACAGTATAAGGTTTTCAATGCTTTGCAATATGCTAATCCTTCGATTACAAAAACAAAATCGATTTCTTTTTCGGTTCTTTTCGGTCGTTTTCTGTTCTTTTTGGTCCTTTTCGGTTCTTTTCTGTAAATCGTCGCTCTTTTCTGTAAGTCGTCGAACCTGATTATTCCTTAATAGAATGAACTGATAATAGTATTTGAATTAAAGTTTTTCCAATTTTACGTCATCTGTGCAATAACATTAGTGGAAATAACTGAACTTTCCCTGTGGCTGTAAGACTTAAATCTTTGGTGAGTGGACATGTTATATAAAGATAATTCATTTGTGTTTATTCAAGCTTTAATCCACAAAATATCATGTGGTGCAGTTTTGGTTGTATATGACAGTACATAAAGTTGTATTTAACAATTCTTATATTTTAGGATGGGCAGTGAATACACTTCTAATTACTCCAGAGAAATGCATAAAGTTGGGTTTAAATGACCTGTTCTGCCATCATTTTGGAGGTAAAGAGTAAGTTTTCATTATTTTTTTTTTACAACTATGACAACTATCTAATTCAAAAAGATATATAATAACTGACCTTGTTTAAATGCATGAATGACTTTGATGGGAAAAAAGTATTCTCACAGTGACATGTTTTAGTCTATCATTTTATTGAAAAAATCTCAAAAAAATGATTTTATCAATATTATATTTTGTCAAGTAAATCATGAAAAACAATGTGCTTGTTTAAGCATCTATTTAATCATTTAATTCTCTATCTGTATATCAGTATAGGCATTGTTTACTTTACACAGAGGTAAATGCAAGTAGAGAATACTTTTTCTTGACATAAGATGAAGCTAGCATTATTATCCAGTACCCATGGTACATCTGAAATAGTAGGAGGCCAGCTTTCTTTGCATAATGAGGAGAATTTTGTCAGATATTTTTATGCCCCACCTACGATAGTAGAGGGGCATTATGTTTTCTGGTCTGTGCGTCCGTTCATTCATCTGTCTGTCCTTCCATCCGTCTGTCCTTCCTTCCGTTCGTCTGGCTTCAGGTTAAAGATTTTGGTCAAGGTAGTTTTCGATGAAGTTGAAGTCCAATCAACTTGAAACTCAGTACACATGTGCCCTATAATATGATCTTTCAAATTTTAATGCCAAATTAATTTTTTGACCCCAATTTCAGGGTTCACTGAACATAGAAAATGATAGTGCAAATTTCAGGTTTAAGTTTTTGGTCAAGGTAGTTTTTGATGAAGTTGAAGTCCAATCAACTTGAAACTTAGTATACATGTGCCCTGTGATATGATCTTTCTAATTTAAATACCAAATTAGAGTTTTTACCCCAATTTCACAGTCCACTAAACACAGAAAATGATAGTGCGAGTGGGGCATCTGTGTACAATGGACACATTCTTGTTACTTGTAAAATCCATCATTAAAGGGAGAAAATAAGCTGCCTTTCCTATATTTAATAAACATTGTATTTGTATTTTTAGTGGAACTTTACAATGGTATGGGCGTTTGAGTGCCGGTGGACTGGCTGGTGCCTGTCAGATTATAGTAACTACACCCATGGAATTGTTAAAGATACAACTCCAAGATGCTGGCAGGAGTGGTAACTAATTTTGTGTATTTTGACAATATTTACATAAAAATTATGAAAATG
>NW_027468274.1:0-15303 GCF_965363235.1 Mytilus galloprovincialis | reverse complement strand
CTGGAATTAATACGAGTTGAAGATATGGATAAAAGCTATCACTCTAACCACCTGCGGTCAAGAACTTTGCCGTAGGGGGGTGGCATTAAAGCCACTGCTGCCACCACCCGTAATGAACAAAAATGAGAAATTGGGTATGGGGTTGTCAGCTTCTGGTGCACTTTCCCACCCGGGCATTTTCATGAGTAAAAGGGTCTGGGACAAGCTTTCAATCCCACTAGGTGTGGGTAAAAACTTTGCCGTAGGGAACTGTACAGAAAGAGTGAAAAAATGAGCCCATACCCATTACTGTATAGGTACATCAGACTTTGGATGGACAGTGAAGTCTTCAGGTGCACTTTCCCACCCTGGAATTAATACGAGTTGAAGATATGGATAAAAGCTATCACTCTAACCACCTGCGGTCAAGAACTTTGCCGTAGGGGGGTGGCATTAAAGCCACTGCTGCCACCACCCGTAATGAACAAAAATGAGAAATTGGGTATGGGGTTGTCAGCTTCTGGTGCACTTTCCCACCCGGGCATTTTCATGAGTAAAAGGGTCTGGGACAAGCTTTCAATCCCACTAGGTGTGGGTAAAAACTTTGCCGTAGGGAACTGTACAGAAAGAGTGAAAAAATGAGCCCATACCCATTACTGTATAGGTACATCAGACTTTGGATGGACAGTGAAGTCTTCAGGTGCACTTTCCCACCCTGGAATTAATACGAGTTGAAGATATGGATAAAAGCTATCACTCTAACCACCTGCGGTCAAGAACTTTGCCGTAGGGGGGTGGCATTAAAGCCACTGCTGCCACCACCCGTAATGAACAAAAATGAGAAATTGGGTATGGGGTTGTCAGCTTCTGGTGCACTTTCCCACCCGGGCATTTTCATGAGTAAAAGGGTCTGGGACAAGCTTTCAATCCCACTAGGTGTGGGTAAAAACTTTGCCGTAGGGAACTGTACAGAAAGAGTGAAAAAATGAGCCCATACCCATTACTGTATAGGTACATCAGACTTTGGATGGACAGTGAAGTCTTCAGGTGCACTTTCCCACCCTGGAATTAATACGAGTTGAAGATATGGATAAAAGCTATCACTCTAACCACCTGCGGTCAAGAACTTTGCCGTAGGGGGGTGGCATTAAAGCCACTGCTGCCACCACCCGTAATGAACAAAAATGAGAAATTGGGTATGGGGTTGTCAGCTTCTGGTGCACTTTCCCACCCGGGCATTTTCATGAGTAAAAGGGTCTGGGACAAGCTTTCAATCCCACTAGGTGTGGGTAAAAACTTTGCCGTAGGGAACTGTACAGAAAGAGTGAAAAAATGAGCCCATACCCATTACTGTATAGGTACATCAGACTTTGGATGGACAGTGAAGTCTTCAGGTGCACTTTCCCACCCTGGAATTAATACGAGTTGAAGATATGGATAAAAGCTATCACTCTAACCACCTGCGGTCAAGAACTTTGCCGTAGGGGGGTGGCATTAAAGCCACTGCTGCCACCACCCGTAATGAACAAAAATGAGAAATTGGGTATGGGGTTGTCAGCTTCTGGTGCACTTTCCCACCCGGGCATTTTCATGAGTAAAAGGGTCTGGGACAAGCTTTCAATCCCACTAGGTGTGGGTAAAAACTTTGCCGTAGGGAACTGTACAGAAAGAGTGAAAAAATGAGCCCATACCCATTACTGTATAGGTACATCAGACTTTGGATGGACAGTGAAGTCTTCAGGTGCACTTTCCCACCCTGGAATTAATACGAGTTGAAGATATGGATAAAAGCTATCACTCTAACCACCTGCGGTCAAGAACTTTGCCGTAGGGGGGTGGCATTAAAGCCACTGCTGCCACCACCCGTAATGAACAAAAATGAGAAATTGGGTATGGGGTTGTCAGCTTCTGGTGCACTTTCCCACCCGGGCATTTTCATGAGTAAAAGGGTCTGGGACAAGCTTTCAATCCCACTAGGTGTGGGTAAAAACTTTGCCGTAGGGAACTGTACAGAAAGAGTGAAAAAATGAGCCCATACCCATTACTGTATAGGTACATCAGACTTTGGATGGACAGTGAAGTCTTCAGGTGCACTTTCCCACCCTGGAATTAATACGAGTTGAAGATATGGATAAAAGCTATCACTCTAACCACCTGCGGTCAAGAACTTTGCCGTAGGGGGGTGGCATTAAAGCCACTGCTGCCACCACCCGTAATGAACAAAAATGAGAAATTGGGTATGGGGTTGTCAGCTTCTGGTGCACTTTCCCACCCGGGCATTTTCATGAGTAAAAGGGTCTGGGACAAGCTTTCAATCCCACTAGGTGTGGGTAAAAACTTTGCCGTAGGGAACTGTACAGAAAGAGTGAAAAAATGAGCCCATACCCATTACTGTATAGGTACATCAGACTTTGGATGGACAGTGAAGTCTTCAGGTGCACTTTCCCACCCTGGAATTAATACGAGTTGAAGATATGGATAAAAGCTATCACTCTAACCACCTGCGGTCAAGAACTTTGCCGTAGGGGGGTGGCATTAAAGCCACTGCTGCCACCACCCGTAATGAACAAAAATGAGAAATTGGGTATGGGGTTGTCAGCTTCTGGTGCACTTTCCCACCCGGGCATTTTCATGAGTAAAAGGGTCTGGGACAAGCTTTCAATCCCACTAGGTGTGGGTAAAAACTTTGCCGTAGGGAACTGTACAGAAAGAGTGAAAAAATGAGCCCATACCCATTACTGTATAGGTACATCAGACTTTGGATGGACAGTGAAGTCTTCAGGTGCACTTTCCCACCCTGGAATTAATACGAGTTGAAGATATGGATAAAAGCTATCACTCTAACCACCTGCGGTCAAGAACTTTGCCGTAGGGGGGTGGCATTAAAGCCACTGCTGCCACCACCCGTAATGAACAAAAATGAGAAATTGGGTATGGGGTTGTCAGCTTCTGGTGCACTTTCCCACCCGGGCATTTTCATGAGTAAAAGGGTCTGGGACAAGCTTTCAATCCCACTAGGTGTGGGTAAAAACTTTGCCGTAGGGAACTGTACAGAAAGAGTGAAAAAATGAGCCCATACCCATTACTGTATAGGTACATCAGACTTTGGATGGACAGTGAAGTCTTCAGGTGCACTTTCCCACCCTGGAATTAATACGAGTTGAAGATATGGATAAAAGCTATCACTCTAACCACCTGCGGTCAAGAACTTTGCCGTAGGGGGGTGGCATTAAAGCCACTGCTGCCACCACCCGTAATGAACAAAAATGAGAAATTGGGTATGGGGTTGTCAGCTTCTGGTGCACTTTCCCACCCGGGCATTTTCATGAGTAAAAGGGTCTGGGACAAGCTTTCAATCCCACTAGGTGTGGGTAAAAACTTTGCCGTAGGGAACTGTACAGAAAGAGTGAAAAAATGAGCCCATACCCATTACTGTATAGGTACATCAGACTTTGGATGGACAGTGAAGTCTTCAGGTGCACTTTCCCACCCTGGAATTAATACGAGTTGAAGATATGGATAAAAGCTATCACTCTAACCACCTGCGGTCAAGAACTTTGCCGTAGGGGGGTGGCATTAAAGCCACTGCTGCCACCACCCGTAATGAACAAAAATGAGAAATTGGGTATGGGGTTGTCAGCTTCTGGTGCACTTTCCCACCCGGGCATTTTCATGAGTAAAAGGGTCTGGGACAAGCTTTCAATCCCACTAGGTGTGGGTAAAAACTTTGCCGTAGGGAACTGTACAGAAAGAGTGAAAAAATGAGCCCATACCCATTACTGTATAGGTACATCAGACTTTGGATGGACAGTGAAGTCTTCAGGTGCACTTTCCCACCCTGGAATTAATACGAGTTGAAGATATGGATAAAAGCTATCACTCTAACCACCTGCGGTCAAGAACTTTGCCGTAGGGGGGTGGCATTAAAGCCACTGCTGCCACCACCCGTAATGAACAAAAATGAGAAATTGGGTATGGGGTTGTCAGCTTCTGGTGCACTTTCCCACCCGGGCATTTTCATGAGTAAAAGGGTCTGGGACAAGCTTTCAATCCCACTAGGTGTGGGTAAAAACTTTGCCGTAGGGAACTGTACAGAAAGAGTGAAAAAATGAGCCCATACCCATTACTGTATAGGTACATCAGACTTTGGATGGACAGTGAAGTCTTCAGGTGCACTTTCCCACCCTGGAATTAATACGAGTTGAAGATATGGATAAAAGCTATCACTCTAACCACCTGCGGTCAAGAACTTTGCCGTAGGGGGGTGGCATTAAAGCCACTGCTGCCACCACCCGTAATGAACAAAAATGAGAAATTGGGTATGGGGTTGTCAGCTTCTGGTGCACTTTCCCACCCGGGCATTTTCATGAGTAAAAGGGTCTGGGACAAGCTTTCAATCCCACTAGGTGTGGGTAAAAACTTTGCCGTAGGGAACTGTACAGAAAGAGTGAAAAAATGAGCCCATACCCATTACTGTATAGGTACATCAGACTTTGGATGGACAGTGAAGTCTTCAGGTGCACTTTCCCACCCTGGAATTAATACGAGTTGAAGATATGGATAAAAGCTATCACTCTAACCACCTGCGGTCAAGAACTTTGCCGTAGGGGGGTGGCATTAAAGCCACTGCTGCCACCACCCGTAATGAACAAAAATGAGAAATTGGGTATGGGGTTGTCAGCTTCTGGTGCACTTTCCCACCCGGGCATTTTCATGAGTAAAAGGGTCTGGGACAAGCTTTCAATCCCACTAGGTGTGGGTAAAAACTTTGCCGTAGGGAACTGTACAGAAAGAGTGAAAAAATGAGCCCATACCCATTACTGTATAGGTACATCAGACTTTGGATGGACAGTGAAGTCTTCAGGTGCACTTTCCCACCCTGGAATTAATACGAGTTGAAGATATGGATAAAAGCTATCACTCTAACCACCTGCGGTCAAGAACTTTGCCGTAGGGGGGTGGCATTAAAGCCACTGCTGCCACCACCCGTAATGAACAAAAATGAGAAATTGGGTATGGGGTTGTCAGCTTCTGGTGCACTTTCCCACCCGGGCATTTTCATGAGTAAAAGGGTCTGGGACAAGCTTTCAATCCCACTAGGTGTGGGTAAAAACTTTGCCGTAGGGAACTGTACAGAAAGAGTGAAAAAATGAGCCCATACCCATTACTGTATAGGTACATCAGACTTTGGATGGACAGTGAAGTCTTCAGGTGCACTTTCCCACCCTGGAATTAATACGAGTTGAAGATATGGATAAAAGCTATCACTCTAACCACCTGCGGTCAAGAACTTTGCCGTAGGGGGGTGGCATTAAAGCCACTGCTGCCACCACCCGTAATGAACAAAAATGAGAAATTGGGTATGGGGTTGTCAGCTTCTGGTGCACTTTCCCACCCGGGCATTTTCATGAGTAAAAGGGTCTGGGACAAGCTTTCAATCCCACTAGGTGTGGGTAAAAACTTTGCCGTAGGGAACTGTACAGAAAGAGTGAAAAAATGAGCCCATACCCATTACTGTATAGGTACATCAGACTTTGGATGGACAGTGAAGTCTTCAGGTGCACTTTCCCACCCTGGAATTAATACGAGTTGAAGATATGGATAAAAGCTATCACTCTAACCACCTGCGGTCAAGAACTTTGCCGTAGGGGGGTGGCATTAAAGCCACTGCTGCCACCACCCGTAATGAACAAAAATGAGAAATTGGGTATGGGGTTGTCAGCTTCTGGTGCACTTTCCCACCCGGGCATTTTCATGAGTAAAAGGGTCTGGGACAAGCTTTCAATCCCACTAGGTGTGGGTAAAAACTTTGCCGTAGGGAACTGTACAGAAAGAGTGAAAAAATGAGCCCATACCCATTACTGTATAGGTACATCAGACTTTGGATGGACAGTGAAGTCTTCAGGTGCACTTTCCCACCCTGGAATTAATACGAGTTGAAGATATGGATAAAAGCTATCACTCTAACCACCTGCGGTCAAGAACTTTGCCGTAGGGGGGTGGCATTAAAGCCACTGCTGCCACCACCCGTAATGAACAAAAATGAGAAATTGGGTATGGGGTTGTCAGCTTCTGGTGCACTTTCCCACCCGGGCATTTTCATGAGTAAAAGGGTCTGGGACAAGCTTTCAATCCCACTAGGTGTGGGTAAAAACTTTGCCGTAGGGAACTGTACAGAAAGAGTGAAAAAATGAGCCCATACCCATTACTGTATAGGTACATCAGACTTTGGATGGACAGTGAAGTCTTCAGGTGCACTTTCCCACCCTGGAATTAATACGAGTTGAAGATATGGATAAAAGCTATCACTCTAACCACCTGCGGTCAAGAACTTTGCCGTAGGGGGGTGGCATTAAAGCCACTGCTGCCACCACCCGTAATGAACAAAAATGAGAAATTGGGTATGGGGTTGTCAGCTTCTGGTGCACTTTCCCACCCGGGCATTTTCATGAGTAAAAGGGTCTGGGACAAGCTTTCAATCCCACTAGGTGTGGGTAAAAACTTTGCCGTAGGGAACTGTACAGAAAGAGTGAAAAAATGAGCCCATACCCATTACTGTATAGGTACATCAGACTTTGGATGGACAGTGAAGTCTTCAGGTGCACTTTCCCACCCTGGAATTAATACGAGTTGAAGATATGGATAAAAGCTATCACTCTAACCACCTGCGGTCAAGAACTTTGCCGTAGGGGGGTGGCATTAAAGCCACTGCTGCCACCACCCGTAATGAACAAAAATGAGAAATTGGGTATGGGGTTGTCAGCTTCTGGTGCACTTTCCCACCCGGGCATTTTCATGAGTAAAAGGGTCTGGGACAAGCTTTCAATCCCACTAGGTGTGGGTAAAAACTTTGCCGTAGGGAACTGTACAGAAAGAGTGAAAAAATGAGCCCATACCCATTACTGTATAGGTACATCAGACTTTGGATGGACAGTGAAGTCTTCAGGTGCACTTTCCCACCCTGGAATTAATACGAGTTGAAGATATGGATGAAAGCTATCACTCTAACCACCTGCGGTCAAGAACTTTGCCGTAGGGGGGTGGCATTAAAGCCACTGCTGCCACCACCCGTAATGAACAAAAATGAGAAATTGGGTATGGGGTTGTCAGCTTCTGGTGCACTTTCCCACCCGGGCATTTTCATGAGTAAAAGGGTCTGGGACAAGCTTTCAATCCCACTAGGTGTGGGTAAAAACTTTGCCGTAGGGAACTGTACAGAAAGAGTGAAAAAATGAGCCCATACCCATTACTGTATAGGTACATCAGACTTTGGATGGACAGTGAAGTCTTCAGGTGCACTTTCCCACCCTGGAATTAATACGAGTTGAAGATATGGATGAAAGCTATCACTCTAACCACCTGCGGTCAAGAACTTTGCCGTAGGGGGGTGGCATTAAAGCCACTGCTGCCACCACCCGTAATGAACAAAAATGAGAAATTGGGTATGGGGTTGTCAGCTTCTGGTGCACTTTCCCACCCGGGCATTTTCATGAGTAAAAGGGTCTGGGACAAGCTTTCAATCCCACTAGGTGTGGGTAAAAACTTTGCCGTAGGGAACTGTACAGAAAGAGTGAAAAAATGAGCCCATACCCATTACTGTATAGGTACATCAGACTTTGGATGGACAGTGAAGTCTTCAGGTGCACTTTCCCACCCTGGAATTAATACGAGTTGAAGATATGGATAAAAGCTATCACTCTAACCACCTGCGGTCAAGAACTTTGCCGTAGGGGGGTGGCATTAAAGCCACTGCTGCCACCACCCGTAATGAACAAAAATGAGAAATTGGGTATGGGGTTGTCAGCTTCTGGTGCACTTTCCCACCCGGGCATTTTCATGAGTAAAAGGGTCTGGGACAAGCTTTCAATCCCACTAGGTGTGGGTAAAAACTTTGCCGTAGGGAACTGTACAGAAAGAGTGAAAAAATGAGCCCATACCCATTACTGTATAGGTACATCAGACTTTGGATGGACAGTGAAGTCTTCAGGTGCACTTTCCCACCCTGGAATTAATACGAGTTGAAGATATGGATAAAAGCTATCACTCTAACCACCTGCGGTCAAGAACTTTGCCGTAGGGGGGTGGCATTAAAGCCACTGCTGCCACCACCCGTAATGAACAAAAATGAGAAATTGGGTATGGGGTTGTCAGCTTCTGGTGCACTTTCCCACCCGGGCATTTTCATGAGTAAAAGGGTCTGGGACAAGCTTTCAATCCCACTAGGTGTGGGTAAAAACTTTGCCGTAGGGAACTGTACAGAAAGAGTGAAAAAATGAGCCCATACCCATTACTGTATAGGTACATCAGACTTTGGATGGACAGTGAAGTCTTCAGGTGCACTTTCCTACCCTGGAATTAATACGAGTTGAAGATATGGATAAAAGCTATCACTCTAACCACCTGCGGTCAAGAACTTTGCCGTAGGGGGGTGGCATTAAAGCCACTGCTGCCACCACCCGTAATGAACAAAAATGAGAAATTGGGTATGGGGTTGTCAGCTTCTGGTGCACTTTCCCACCCGGGCATTTTCATGAGTAAAAGGGTCTGGGACAAGCTTTCAATCCCACTAGGTGTGGGTAAAAACTTTGCCGTAGGGAACTGTACAGAAAGAGTGAAAAAATGAGCCCATACCCATTACTGTATAGGTACATCAGACTTTGGATGGACAGTGAAGTCTTCAGGTGCACTTTCCCACCCTGGAATTAATACGAGTTGAAGATATGGATAAAAGCTATCACTCTAACCACCTGCGGTCAAGAACTTTGCCGTAGGGGGGTGGCATTAAAGCCACTGCTGCCACCACCCGTAATGAACAAAAATGAGAAATTGGGTATGGGGTTGTCAGCTTCTGGTGCACTTTCCCACCCGGGCATTTTCATGAGTAAAAGGGTCTGGGACAAGCTTTCAATCCCACTAGGTGTGGGTAAAAACTTTGCCGTAGGGAACTGTACAGAAAGAGTGAAAAAATGAGCCCATACCCATTACTGTATAGGTACATCAGACTTTGGATGGACAGTGAAGTCTTCAGGTGCACTTTCCCACCCTGGAATTAATACGAGTTGAAGATATGGATAAAAGCTATCACTCTAACCACCTGCGGTCAAGAACTTTGCCGTAGGGGGGTGGCATTAAAGCCACTGCTGCCACCACCCGTAATGAACAAAAATGAGAAATTGGGTATGGGGTTGTCAGCTTCTGGTGCACTTTCCCACCCGGGCATTTTCATGAGTAAAAGGGTCTGGGACAAGCTTTCAATCCCACTAGGTGTGGGTAAAAACTTTGCCGTAGGGAACTGTACAGAAAGAGTGAAAAAATGAGCCCATACCCATTACTGTATAGGTACATCAGACTTTGGATGGACAGTGAAGTCTTCAGGTGCACTTTCCCACCCTGGAATTAATACGAGTTGAAGATATGGATAAAAGCTATCACTCTAACCACCTGCGGTCAAGAACTTTGCCGTAGGGGGGTGGCATTAAAGCCACTGCTGCCACCACCCGTAATGAACAAAAATGAGAAATTGGGTATGGGGTTGTCAGCTTCTGGTGCACTTTCCCACCCGGGCATTTTCATGAGTAAAAGGGTCTGGGACAAGCTTTCAATCCCACTAGGTGTGGGTAAAAACTTTGCCGTAGGGAACTGTACAGAAAGAGTGAAAAAATGAGCCCATACCCATTACTGTATAGGTACATCAGACTTTGGATGGACAGTGAAGTCTTCAGGTGCACTTTCCCACCCTGGAATTAATACGAGTTGAAGATATGGATAAAAGCTATCACTCTAACCACCTGCGGTCAAGAACTTTGCCGTAGGGGGGTGGCATTAAAGCCACTGCTGCCACCACCCGTAATGAACAAAAATGAGAAATTGGGTATGGGGTTGTCAGCTTCTGGTGCACTTTCCCACCCGGGCATTTTCATGAGTAAAAGGGTCTGGGACAAGCTTTCAATCCCACTAGGTGTGGGTAAAAACTTTGCCGTAGGGAACTGTACAGAAAGAGTGAAAAAATGAGCCCATACCCATTACTGTATAGGTACATCAGACTTTGGATGGACAGTGAAGTCTTCAGGTGCACTTTCCCACCCTGGAATTAATACGAGTTGAAGATATGGATAAAAGCTATCACTCTAACCACCTGCGGTCAAGAACTTTGCCGTAGGGGGGTGGCATTAAAGCCACTGCTGCCACCACCCGTAATGAACAAAAATGAGAAATTGGGTATGGGGTTGTCAGCTTCTGGTGCACTTTCCCACCCGGGCATTTTCATGAGTAAAAGGGTCTGGGACAAGCTTTCAATCCCACTAGGTGTGGGTAAAAACTTTGCCGTAGGGAACTGTACAGAAAGAGTGAAAAAATGAGCCCATACCCATTACTGTATAGGTACATCAGACTTTGGATGGACAGTGAAGTCTTCAGGTGCACTTTCCCACCCTGGAATTAATACGAGTTGAAGATATGGATAAAAGCTATCACTCTAACCACCTGCGGTCAAGAACTTTGCCGTAGGGGGGTGGCATTAAAGCCACTGCTGCCACCACCCGTAATGAACAAAAATGAGAAATTGGGTATGGGGTTGTCAGCTTCTGGTGCACTTTCCCACCCGGGCATTTTCATGAGTAAAAGGGTCTGGGACAAGCTTTCAATCCCACTAGGTGTGGGTAAAAACTTTGCCGTAGGGAACTGTACAGAAAGAGTGAAAAAATGAGCCCATACCCATTACTGTATAGGTACATCAGACTTTGGATGGACAGTGAAGTCTTCAGGTGCACTTTCCCACCCTGGAATTAATACGAGTTGAAGATATGGATAAAAGCTATCACTCTAACCACCTGCGGTCAAGAACTTTGCCGTAGGGGGGTGGCATTAAAGCCACTGCTGCCACCACCCGTAATGAACAAAAATGAGAAATTGGGTATGGGGTTGTCAGCTTCTGGTGCACTTTCCCACCCGGGCATTTTCATGAGTAAAAGGGTCTGGGACAAGCTTTCAATCCCACTAGGTGTGGGTAAAAACTTTGCCGTAGGGAACTGTACAGAAAGAGTGAAAAAATGAGCCCATACCCATTACTGTATAGGTACATCAGACTTTGGATGGACAGTGAAGTCTTCAGGTGCACTTTCCCACCCTGGAATTAATACGAGTTGAAGATATGGATAAAAGCTATCACTCTAACCACCTGCGGTCAAGAACTTTGCCGTAGGGGGGGTGGCATTAAAGCCACTGCTGCCACCACCCGTAATGAACAAAAATGAGAAATTGGGTATGGGGTTGTCAGCTTCTGGTGCACTTTCCCACCCGGGCATTTTCATGAGTAAAAGGGTCTGGGACAAGCTTTCAATCCCACTAGGTGTGGGTAAAAACTTTGCCGTAGGGAACTGTACAGAAAGAGTGAAAAAATGAGCCCATACCCATTACTGTATAGGTACATCAGACTTTGGATGGACAGTGAAGTCTTCAGGTGCACTTTCCCACCCTGGAATTAATACGAGTTGAAGATATGGATAAAAGCTATCACTCTAACCACCTGCGGTCAAGAACTTTGCCGTAGGGGGGTGGCATTAAAGCCACTGCTGCCACCACCCGTAATGAACAAAAATGAGAAATTGGGTATGGGGTTGTCAGCTTCTGGTGCACTTTCCCACCCGGGCATTTTCATGAGTAAAAGGGTCTGGGACAAGCTTTCAATCCCACTAGGTGTGGGTAAAAACTTTGCCGTAGGGAACTGTACAGAAAGAGTGAAAAAATGAGCCCATACCCATTACTGTATAGGTACATCAGACTTTGGATGGACAGTGAAGTCTTCAGGTGCACTTTCCCACCCTGGAATTAATACGAGTTGAAGATATGGATAAAAGCTATCACTCTAACCACCTGCGGTCAAGAACTTTGCCGTAGGGGGGTGGCATTAAAGCCACTGCTGCCACCACCCGTAATGAACAAAAATGAGAAATTGGGTATGGGGTTGTCAGCTTCTGGTGCACTTTCCCACCCGGGCATTTTCATGAGTAAAAGGGTCTGGGACAAGCTTTCAATCCCACTAGGTGTGGGTAAAAACTTTGCCGTAGGGAACTGTACAGAAAGAGTGAAAAAATGAGCCCATACCCATTACTGTATAGGTACATCAGACTTTGGATGGACAGTGAAGTCTTCAGGTGCACTTTCCCACCCTGGAATTAATACGAGTTGAAGATATGGATAAAAGCTATCACTCTAACCACCTGCGGTCAAGAACTTTGCCGTAGGGGGGTGGCATTAAAGCCACTGCTGCCACCACCCGTAATGAACAAAAATGAGAAATTGGGTATGGGGTTGTCAGCTTCTGGTGCACTTTCCCACCCGGGCATTTTCATGAGTAAAAGGGTCTGGGACAAGCTTTCAATCCCACTAGGTGTGGGTAAAAACTTTGCCGTAGGGAACTGTACAGAAAGAGTGAAAAAATGAGCCCATACCCATTACTGTATAGGTACATCAGACTTTGGATGGACAGTGAAGTCTTCAGGTGCACTTTCCCACCCTGGAATTAATACGAGTTGAAGATATGGATAAAAGCTATCACTCTAACCACCTGCGGTCAAGAACTTTGCCGTAGGGGGGTGGCATTAAAGCCACTGCTGCCACCACCCGTAATGAACAAAAATGAGAAATTGGGTATGGGGTTGTCAGCTTCTGGTGCACTTTCCCACCCGGGCATTTTCATGAGTAAAAGGGTCTGGGACAAGCTTTCAATCCCACTAGGTGTGGGTAAAAACTTTGCCGTAGGGAACTGTACAGAAAGAGTGAAAAAATGAGCCCATACCCATTACTGTATAGGTACATCAGACTTTGGATGGACAGTGAAGTCTTCAGGTGCACTTTCCCACCCTGGAATTAATACGAGTTGAAGATATGGATAAAAGCTATCACTCTAACCACCTGCGGTCAAGAACTTTGCCGTAGGGGGGTGGCATTAAAGCCACTGCTGCCACCACCCGTAATGAACAAAAATGAGAAATTGGGTATGGGGTTGTCAGCTTCTGGTGCACTTTCCCACCCGGGCATTTTCATGAGTAAAAGGGTCTGGGACAAGCTTTCAATCCCACTAGGTGTGGGTAAAAACTTTGCCGTAGGGAACTGTACAGAAAGAGTGAAAAAATGAGCCCATACCCATTACTGTATAGGTACATCAGACTTTGGATGGACAGTGAAGTCTTCAGGTGCACTTTCCCACCCTGGAATTAATACGAGTTGAAGATATGGATAAAAGCTATCACTCTAACCACCTGCGGTCAAGAACTTTGCCGTAGGGGGGTGGCATTAAAGCCACTGCTGCCACCACCCGTAATGAACAAAAATGAGAAATTGGGTATGGGGTTGTCAGCTTCTGGTGCACTTTCCCACCCGGGCATTTTCATGAGTAAAAGGGTCTGGGACAAGCTTTCAATCCCACTAGGTGTGGGTAAAAACTTTGCCGTAGGGAACTGTACAGAAAGAGTGAAAAAATGAGCCCATACCCATTACTGTATAGGTACATCAGACTTTGGATGGACAGTGAAGTCTTCAGGTGCACTTTCCCACCCTGGAATTAATACGAGTTGAAGATATGGATAAAAGCTATCACTCTAACCACCTGCGGTCAAGAACTTTGCCGTAGGGGGGTGGCATTAAAGCCACTGCTGCCACCACCCGTAATGAACAAAAATGAGAAATTGGGTATGGGGTTGTCAGCTTCTGGTGCACTTTCCCACCCGGGCATTTTCATGAGTAAAAGGGTCTGGGACAAGCTTTCAATCCCACTAGGTGTGGGTAAAAACTTTGCCGTAGGGAACTGTACAGAAAGAGTGAAAAAATGAGCCCATACCCATTACTGTATAGGTACATCAGACTTTGGATGGACAGTGAAGTCTTCAGGTGCACTTTCCCACCCTGGAATTAATACGAGTTGAAGATATGGATAAAAGCTATCACTCTAACCACCTGCGGTCAAGAACTTTGCCGTAGGGGGGTGGCATTAAAGCCACTGCTGCCACCACCCGTAATGAACAAAAATGAGAAATTGGGTATGGGGTTGTCAGCTTCTGGTGCACTTTCCCACCCGGGCATTTTCATGAGTAAAAGGGTCTGGGACAAGCTTTCAATCCCACTAGGTGTGGGTAAAAACTTTGCCGTAGGGAACTGTACAGAAAGAGTGAAAAAATGAGCCCATACCCATTACTGTATAGGTACATCAGACTTTGGATGGACAGTGAAGTCTTCAGGTGCACTTTCCCACCCTGGAATTAATACGAGTTGAAGATATGGATAAAAGCTATCACTCTAACCACCTGCGGTCAAGAACTTTGCCGTAGGGGGGTGGCATTAAAGCCACTGCTGCCACCACCCGTAATGAACAAAAATGAGAAATTGGGTATGGGGTTGTCAGCTTCTGGTGCACTTTCCCACCCGGGCATTTTCATGAGTAAAAGGGTCTGGGACAAGC
Source organism: Mytilus galloprovincialis (assembly GCF_965363235.1). Taxonomy (NCBI): domain Eukaryota; kingdom Metazoa; phylum Mollusca; class Bivalvia; order Mytilida; family Mytilidae; genus Mytilus; species Mytilus galloprovincialis. The sequence goes on along the minus strand of NW_027468274.1, from coordinate 869 downwards.
TTTCAATCCCACTAGGTGTGGGTAAAAACTTTGCCGTAGGGAACTGTACAGAAAGAGTGAAAAAATGAGCCCATACCCATTACTGTATAGGTACATCAGACTTTGGATGGACAGTGAAGTCTTCAGGTGCACTTTCCCACCCTGGAATTAATACGAGTTGAAGATATGGATAAAAGCTATCACTCTAACCACCTGCGGTCAAGAACTTTGCCGTAGGGGGGTGGCATTAAAGCCACTGCTGCCACCACCCGTAATGAACAAAAATGAGAAATTGGGTATGGGGTTGTCAGCTTCTGGTGCACTTTCCCACCCGGGCATTTTCATGAGTAAAAGGGTCTGGGACAAGCTTTCAATCCCACTAGGTGTGGGTAAAAACTTTGCCGTAGGGAACTGTACAGAAAGAGTGAAAAAATGAGCCCATACCCATTACTGTATAGGTACATCAGACTTTGGATGGACAGTGAAGTCTTCAGGTGCACTTTCCCACCCTGGAATTAATACGAGTTGAAGATATGGATGAAAGCTATCACTCTAACCACCTGCGGTCAAGAACTATACTCGACATACATGCACCACCCGTAATGAACTTGGGATGGGGTTGTCAGCTTCTGGTGCACTTTCCCACCCGGGCATTTTCATGAGTAAAAGGGTCTGGGACAAGCTTTCAATCCCACTAGGTGTGGGTAAAAACTTTGCCGTAGGGAACTGTACAGAAAGAGTGAAAAAATGAGCCCATACCCATTACTGTATAGGTACATCAGACTTTGGATGGACAGTGAAGTCTTCAGGTGCACTTTCCCACCCTGGAATTAATACGAGTTGAAGATATGGATGAAAGCTATCACTCTAACCACCTGCGGTCAAGAACT
>NW_027468273.1:0-15651 GCF_965363235.1 Mytilus galloprovincialis | reverse complement strand
TTAAAGCAATTGATTTATATTGTAAAAAACCTTTTTAACCATTCTGTTCCGTTAATAAAAAAAAAAAAAAAATCTCCCCGAGACCCCCTTTTGCCCCCCCTTTTTTTTTAACTCTCCACTTACAACTGAATGTAGGTTGTGTACTATCTATCCTATCAACGTAAAACGAACGACAACTCCAGTTTTTTCCATATTATTAGGTCTTTCCACTTTTCTGTGGAAAGCCTATTGTATTTGTTCTGATTATTATTATTATTATTTTTTTTTTTCCGCCAAATTTTGTTCTTGCGATAAATGTTTGTTTCGCAATATGTCGCTTAGATTTTTTTCATATTGTATCGTATAGTTTATGCGCTTTTAAATTTCACCCTGCTAAGACGAACAATTTTCTCTGTAAGAGTTATCTCCCTATTCACTGTTTATCATGTGTGTGCATCTCCTTCGTAACAAAAAAAGATAGCGACAAAATTCTTTTTACAAATTGTTCGTTACATCCTCAGAAAATTTTGGCTAATTTGGATCGAAGCGATTCGATGAAATTATATAGGAGTTATCTATCTTTACGGAATAAATTTGTCGGTATGTTTTTTTAACTCATAAACCGTTAACCGTATAACCCTGGAGTGTTTTTATTTGAGTCCCCTGATTCCTAACTTAGAAAATTAGGTCAAGGTCAAAGGTCAAGGTCATATTTTAGATTTTCATATGTCTTTGATTTCCCTATAATTCTTGAATGGTTATAGATACAGAAAATTTAAGCAGTGAAAAATGTTAAGTACTTCAAGGGGCAACTTTTTTACATTATGACTATATTGATTTTACCATCATGTAAGGGACATAACTCCCATCGATGGTTTTTAAAAAGCCATATTTAGGCAAAACTCTTAAACAAAGGTCCTTGACCCATAGGGTCTTTTGCAATGACCTTGTGGAGCAATGACCTTGACGAAGGTCACAAGGTCAAAGGTCAAGGTCATCAAATTATGTGGTTTTGGCACTATTTAACCAACCAACCAACCAACCAATCAATCAATCAACCAACCAACCAACCAACCAACCAACCAACCAACCAACCAATCAATCAATCAATCAATCAATCAATCAATGTTTCCGTTTCATGTGTTTGATACGGGATTCAACGTCTCTTTTTTTTTCGCTTGTTTTAATTGAGCCTATCAAACGTGTTTAACCAACATGTTTAACAAATATGTTTAACTAACGTGTTTAACCAACGTGTTTAACCAACCAACCAACCAACCAACCAACCAACCAACCAACCAATCAATCAATCAATCAATCAATCAATGCATGTTTCCGTTTCATGTGTTAAATACGGGATCCAAGATGGTTTTTTTCGCTCGTTTAAATTGAGCCTATCTAACGTGTTAACCAGCCAACGTGTTTAACCAACGTGTTTAACCAACATGTTTAACCAACGTGTTTAACCAACCTACCAACCAACCAACCAACCAACCAACCAACCAATCAATGCATGTTTGCGTTTCATGTGTTAAATACGGGATCCAAGATGGTTTTTTTTCGCTTGTTTAAATTGAGCCTATCTAACGTGTTTAACCAGCCAACGTGTTTAACCAACGTGTTTAACCAACATGTTTAACCAACCAACCACCCAACCAACCAACCAATCAATCAATCAATCAATCAATGCATGTTTCCGTTTCATGTGTTAAATACGGGATCCAAGATGGTTTTTTTCGCTTGTTTAAATTGAGCCTATCCAACGTGTTTAACCAGCCAACGTGTTTAACCAATATGTTTAACCAAGGTGTTAAACCAATATGTTTAACCAACGTGTTTAACCAACCAACCAACCAATCAATCAATCAATGCATGTTTCCGTTTCATGTGTTAAATACGGGATCCGAGATGGTTTTTTTTCGTTTGTTAAAATTGAGCCTATCAAACGTGTTTAACCAGCCAACGTGTTTAAACTACGTGTTTAACCGACATGTTTAACCAACGTGTTTAACCAACCAACCAACCAACCAACCAACCAACCAATAAATAAATCAATGCATGTTTCCGTTTCATGTGTTAAATACGGGATCCAAGATGTTTTTTTTTCGCTTGTTTAAATTGAGCCCATCAAACGTGTTTAACCAGCCAACGTGTTTAACCAACGTGTTAAACCAACATGTTTAACCAATGTGTTTAACCAACCAACCAACCAACCAACCAATCAATCACTTAATGTATGTTTTCGTGTCATGCGTTTAATACGGGATGCAAGGTCTCTTGAGGTCTTTTTCCCCTTGTTCTAAGTGACCCTATCAAACGTGTTTAATCAACCAACCAACAAACCAACCAACCAACCAATCAATCAACCAACTAATCAATCAATCAATATGTATGACTGTTTATTTATGACAGTTTATTGAAGGAACAAACTCTCAATTATTCAAGAAAATTTTTATTTTATTATTGTTCTTACGTCTCTTCTGAAAAAAAATCCACATATTCTCTGAAACTACAAGTCCAATCGACCTGAAAATTTGCAGTCAGCAGGGCATACATGTACTGAAGGTTCATAAAAAAACCTTTTGCAGATATCTCTCAAGACTTTTCCTAGAAAAAAGAAATCGCAATGCCGTAAAAATCGCTTGCTAGGTCCGTCAATCTCAGTAAAAACCTACAATTAAATGTCCGCTCCGAGATTGAAATACTAATCTGTGTTACAAACAGGTGCTGAAAAATGGACATTATCAAAAAATAATCATTAAATGTGTATTAAAGTTACACCGGAACAATTAAATCCAAAACATGCACTGCTGGTGAACTGTGATCAAAATGTCAATTTCCTACAATGACAAAAGAAATTACATTGTGTACATTCCATCTCTAGACATGTTGTCTGTTCAAAGTCCCCACCTAAAAAGGAATAAAAAGACTATCTTTTCGTTATTATAAACCCGTGTCACGTGATGTGGCGCGCGCGCTGTACCTAAAATAAAAGAAAAACTTTCCAAACTAAACATGAAACTTCTCCGGTAACAATAATATAGACCCCATACAGAAACAAACAAACAAACAAACAAACAAACAAACACCCCCCCCCCCCCCAATTCAATTAATTTTAAAGGGGGAAAGACCCCCTACAATTGCTTTTTTAAAGCAATTGATTTATATTGTAAAAAACCTTTTTAACCATTCTGTTCCGTTAATAAAAAAAAAAAAAAAATCTCCCCGAGACCCCCTTTTGCCCCCCCTTTTTTTTTAACTCTCCACTTACAACTGAATGTAGGTTGTGTACTATCTATCCTATCAACGTAAAACGAACGACAACTCCAGTTTTTTCCATATTATTAGGTCTTTCCACTTTTCTGTGGAAAGCCTATTGTATTTGTTCTGATTATTATTATTATTATTTTTTTTTTTCCGCCAAATTTTGTTCTTGCGATAAATGTTTGTTTCGCAATATGTCGCTTAGATTTTTTTCATATTGTATCGTATAGTTTATGCGCTTTTAAATTTCACCCTGCTAAGACGAACAATTTTCTCTGTAAGAGTTATCTCCCTATTCACTGTTTATCATGTGTGTGCATCTCCTTCGTAACAAAAAAAGATAGCGACAAAATTCTTTTTACAAATTGTTCGTTACATCCTCAGAAAATTTTGGCTAATTTGGATCGAAGCGATTCGATGAAATTATATAGGAGTTATCTATCTTTACGGAATAAATTTGTCGGTATGTTTTTTTAACTCATAAACCGTTAACCGTATAACCCTGGAGTGTTTTTATTTGAGTCCCCTGATTCCTAACTTAGAAAATTAGGTCAAGGTCAAAGGTCAAGGTCATATTTTAGATTTTCATATGTCTTTGATTTCCCTATAATTCTTGAATGGTTATAGATACAGAAAATTTAAGCAGTGAAAAATGTTAAGTACTTCAAGGGGCAACTTTTTTACATTATGACTATATTGATTTTACCATCATGTAAGGGACATAACTCCCATCGATGGTTTTTAAAAAGCCATATTTAGGCAAAACTCTTAAACAAAGGTCCTTGACCCATAGGGTCTTTTGCAATGACCTTGTGGAGCAATGACCTTGACGAAGGTCACAAGGTCAAAGGTCAAGGTCATCAAATTATGTGGTTTTGGCACTATTTAACCAACCAACCAACCAACCAATCAATCAATCAACCAACCAACCAACCAACCAACCAACCAACCAACCAACCAATCAATCAATCAATCAATCAATCAATCAATGTTTCCGTTTCATGTGTTTGATACGGGATTCAACGTCTCTTTTTTTTTCGCTTGTTTTAATTGAGCCTATCAAACGTGTTTAACCAACATGTTTAACAAATATGTTTAACTAACGTGTTTAACCAACGTGTTTAACCAACCAACCAACCAACCAACCAACCAACCAACCAACCAATCAATCAATCAATCAATCAATCAATGCATGTTTCCGTTTCATGTGTTAAATACGGGATCCAAGATGGTTTTTTTCGCTCGTTTAAATTGAGCCTATCTAACGTGTTAACCAGCCAACGTGTTTAACCAACGTGTTTAACCAACATGTTTAACCAACGTGTTTAACCAACCTACCAACCAACCAACCAACCAACCAACCAACCAATCAATGCATGTTTGCGTTTCATGTGTTAAATACGGGATCCAAGATGGTTTTTTTTCGCTTGTTTAAATTGAGCCTATCTAACGTGTTTAACCAGCCAACGTGTTTAACCAACGTGTTTAACCAACATGTTTAACCAACCAACCACCCAACCAACCAACCAATCAATCAATCAATCAATCAATCAATGCATGTTTCCGTTTCATGTGTTAAATACGGGATCCAAGATGGTTTTTTTCGCTTGTTTAAATTGAGCCTATCCAACGTGTTTAACCAGCCAACGTGTTTAACCAATATGTTTAACCAAGGTGTTAAACCAATATGTTTAACCAACGTGTTTAACCAACCAACCAACCAATCAATCAATCAATGCATGTTTCCGTTTCATGTGTTAAATACGGGATCCGAGATGGTTTTTTTTCGTTTGTTAAAATTGAGCCTATCAAACGTGTTTAACCAGCCAACGTGTTTAAACTACGTGTTTAACCGACATGTTTAACCAACGTGTTTAACCAACCAACCAACCAACCAACCAACCAACCAATAAATAAATCAATGCATGTTTCCGTTTCATGTGTTAAATACGGGATCCAAGATGTTTTTTTTTCGCTTGTTTAAATTGAGCCCATCAAACGTGTTTAACCAGCCAACGTGTTTAACCAACGTGTTAAACCAACATGTTTAACCAATGTGTTTAACCAACCAACCAACCAACCAACCAATCAATCACTTAATGTATGTTTTCGTGTCATGCGTTTAATACGGGATGCAAGGTCTCTTGAGGTCTTTTTCCCCTTGTTCTAAGTGACCCTATCAAACGTGTTTAATCAACCAACCAACAAACCAACCAACCAACCAATCAATCAACCAACTAATCAATCAATCAATATGTATGACTGTTTATTTATGACAGTTTATTGAAGGAACAAACTCTCAATTATTCAAGAAAATTTTTATTTTATTATTGTTCTTACGTCTCTTCTGAAAAAAAATCCACATATTCTCTGAAACTACAAGTCCAATCGACCTGAAAATTTGCAGTCAGCAGGGCATACATGTACTGAAGGTTCATAAAAAAACCTTTTGCAGATATCTCTCAAGACTTTTCCTAGAAAAAAGAAATCGCAATGCCGTAAAAATCGCTTGCTAGGTCCGTCAATCTCAGTAAAAACCTACAATTAAATGTCCGCTCCGAGATTGAAATACTAATCTGTGTTACAAACAGGTGCTGAAAAATGGACATTATCAAAAAATAATCATTAAATGTGTATTAAAGTTACACCGGAACAATTAAATCCAAAACATGCACTGCTGGTGAACTGTGATCAAAATGTCAATTTCCTACAATGACAAAAGAAATTACATTGTGTACATTCCATCTCTAGACATGTTGTCTGTTCAAAGTCCCCACCTAAAAAGGAATAAAAAGACTATCTTTTCGTTATTATAAACCCGTGTCACGTGATGTGGCGCGCGCGCTGTACCTAAAATAAAAGAAAAACTTTCCAAACTAAACATGAAACTTCTCCGGTAACAATAATATAGACCCCATACAGAAACAAACAAACAAACAAACAAACAAACAAACACCCCCCCCCCCCCCAATTCAATTAATTTTAAAGGGGGAAAGACCCCCTACAATTGCTTTTTTAAAGCAATTGATTTATATTGTAAAAAACCTTTTTAACCATTCTGTTCCGTTAATAAAAAAAAAAAAAAAATCTCCCCGAGACCCCCTTTTGCCCCCCCTTTTTTTTTAACTCTCCACTTACAACTGAATGTAGGTTGTGTACTATCTATCCTATCAACGTAAAACGAACGACAACTCCAGTTTTTTCCATATTATTAGGTCTTTCCACTTTTCTGTGGAAAGCCTATTGTATTTGTTCTGATTATTATTATTATTATTTTTTTTTTTCCGCCAAATTTTGTTCTTGCGATAAATGTTTGTTTCGCAATATGTCGCTTAGATTTTTTTCATATTGTATCGTATAGTTTATGCGCTTTTAAATTTCACCCTGCTAAGACGAACAATTTTCTCTGTAAGAGTTATCTCCCTATTCACTGTTTATCATGTGTGTGCATCTCCTTCGTAACAAAAAAAGATAGCGACAAAATTCTTTTTACAAATTGTTCGTTACATCCTCAGAAAATTTTGGCTAATTTGGATCGAAGCGATTCGATGAAATTATATAGGAGTTATCTATCTTTACGGAATAAATTTGTCGGTATGTTTTTTTAACTCATAAACCGTTAACCGTATAACCCTGGAGTGTTTTTATTTGAGTCCCCTGATTCCTAACTTAGAAAATTAGGTCAAGGTCAAAGGTCAAGGTCATATTTTAGATTTTCATATGTCTTTGATTTCCCTATAATTCTTGAATGGTTATAGATACAGAAAATTTAAGCAGTGAAAAATGTTAAGTACTTCAAGGGGCAACTTTTTTACATTATGACTATATTGATTTTACCATCATGTAAGGGACATAACTCCCATCGATGGTTTTTAAAAAGCCATATTTAGGCAAAACTCTTAAACAAAGGTCCTTGACCCATAGGGTCTTTTGCAATGACCTTGTGGAGCAATGACCTTGACGAAGGTCACAAGGTCAAAGGTCAAGGTCATCAAATTATGTGGTTTTGGCACTATTTAACCAACCAACCAACCAACCAATCAATCAATCAACCAACCAACCAACCAACCAACCAACCAACCAACCAACCAATCAATCAATCAATCAATCAATCAATCAATGTTTCCGTTTCATGTGTTTGATACGGGATTCAACGTCTCTTTTTTTTTCGCTTGTTTTAATTGAGCCTATCAAACGTGTTTAACCAACATGTTTAACAAATATGTTTAACTAACGTGTTTAACCAACGTGTTTAACCAACCAACCAACCAACCAACCAACCAACCAACCAACCAATCAATCAATCAATCAATCAATCAATGCATGTTTCCGTTTCATGTGTTAAATACGGGATCCAAGATGGTTTTTTTCGCTCGTTTAAATTGAGCCTATCTAACGTGTTAACCAGCCAACGTGTTTAACCAACGTGTTTAACCAACATGTTTAACCAACGTGTTTAACCAACCTACCAACCAACCAACCAACCAACCAACCAACCAATCAATGCATGTTTGCGTTTCATGTGTTAAATACGGGATCCAAGATGGTTTTTTTTCGCTTGTTTAAATTGAGCCTATCTAACGTGTTTAACCAGCCAACGTGTTTAACCAACGTGTTTAACCAACATGTTTAACCAACCAACCACCCAACCAACCAACCAATCAATCAATCAATCAATCAATCAATGCATGTTTCCGTTTCATGTGTTAAATACGGGATCCAAGATGGTTTTTTTCGCTTGTTTAAATTGAGCCTATCCAACGTGTTTAACCAGCCAACGTGTTTAACCAATATGTTTAACCAAGGTGTTAAACCAATATGTTTAACCAACGTGTTTAACCAACCAACCAACCAATCAATCAATCAATGCATGTTTCCGTTTCATGTGTTAAATACGGGATCCGAGATGGTTTTTTTTCGTTTGTTAAAATTGAGCCTATCAAACGTGTTTAACCAGCCAACGTGTTTAAACTACGTGTTTAACCGACATGTTTAACCAACGTGTTTAACCAACCAACCAACCAACCAACCAACCAACCAATAAATAAATCAATGCATGTTTCCGTTTCATGTGTTAAATACGGGATCCAAGATGTTTTTTTTTCGCTTGTTTAAATTGAGCCCATCAAACGTGTTTAACCAGCCAACGTGTTTAACCAACGTGTTAAACCAACATGTTTAACCAATGTGTTTAACCAACCAACCAACCAACCAACCAATCAATCACTTAATGTATGTTTTCGTGTCATGCGTTTAATACGGGATGCAAGGTCTCTTGAGGTCTTTTTCCCCTTGTTCTAAGTGACCCTATCAAACGTGTTTAATCAACCAACCAACAAACCAACCAACCAACCAATCAATCAACCAACTAATCAATCAATCAATATGTATGACTGTTTATTTATGACAGTTTATTGAAGGAACAAACTCTCAATTATTCAAGAAAATTTTTATTTTATTATTGTTCTTACGTCTCTTCTGAAAAAAAATCCACATATTCTCTGAAACTACAAGTCCAATCGACCTGAAAATTTGCAGTCAGCAGGGCATACATGTACTGAAGGTTCATAAAAAAACCTTTTGCAGATATCTCTCAAGACTTTTCCTAGAAAAAAGAAATCGCAATGCCGTAAAAATCGCTTGCTAGGTCCGTCAATCTCAGTAAAAACCTACAATTAAATGTCCGCTCCGAGATTGAAATACTAATCTGTGTTACAAACAGGTGCTGAAAAATGGACATTATCAAAAAATAATCATTAAATGTGTATTAAAGTTACACCGGAACAATTAAATCCAAAACATGCACTGCTGGTGAACTGTGATCAAAATGTCAATTTCCTACAATGACAAAAGAAATTACATTGTGTACATTCCATCTCTAGACATGTTGTCTGTTCAAAGTCCCCACCTAAAAAGGAATAAAAAGACTATCTTTTCGTTATTATAAACCCGTGTCACGTGATGTGGCGCGCGCGCTGTACCTAAAATAAAAGAAAAACTTTCCAAACTAAACATGAAACTTCTCCGGTAACAATAATATAGACCCCATACAGAAACAAACAAACAAACAAACAAACAAACAAACACCCCCCCCCCCCCCAATTCAATTAATTTTAAAGGGGGAAAGACCCCCTACAATTGCTTTTTTAAAGCAATTGATTTATATTGTAAAAAACCTTTTTAACCATTCTGTTCCGTTAATAAAAAAAAAAAAAAAATCTCCCCGAGACCCCCTTTTGCCCCCCCTTTTTTTTTAACTCTCCACTTACAACTGAATGTAGGTTGTGTACTATCTATCCTATCAACGTAAAACGAACGACAACTCCAGTTTTTTCCATATTATTAGGTCTTTCCACTTTTCTGTGGAAAGCCTATTGTATTTGTTCTGATTATTATTATTATTATTTTTTTTTTTCCGCCAAATTTTGTTCTTGCGATAAATGTTTGTTTCGCAATATGTCGCTTAGATTTTTTTCATATTGTATCGTATAGTTTATGCGCTTTTAAATTTCACCCTGCTAAGACGAACAATTTTCTCTGTAAGAGTTATCTCCCTATTCACTGTTTATCATGTGTGTGCATCTCCTTCGTAACAAAAAAAGATAGCGACAAAATTCTTTTTACAAATTGTTCGTTACATCCTCAGAAAATTTTGGCTAATTTGGATCGAAGCGATTCGATGAAATTATATAGGAGTTATCTATCTTTACGGAATAAATTTGTCGGTATGTTTTTTTAACTCATAAACCGTTAACCGTATAACCCTGGAGTGTTTTTATTTGAGTCCCCTGATTCCTAACTTAGAAAATTAGGTCAAGGTCAAAGGTCAAGGTCATATTTTAGATTTTCATATGTCTTTGATTTCCCTATAATTCTTGAATGGTTATAGATACAGAAAATTTAAGCAGTGAAAAATGTTAAGTACTTCAAGGGGCAACTTTTTTACATTATGACTATATTGATTTTACCATCATGTAAGGGACATAACTCCCATCGATGGTTTTTAAAAAGCCATATTTAGGCAAAACTCTTAAACAAAGGTCCTTGACCCATAGGGTCTTTTGCAATGACCTTGTGGAGCAATGACCTTGACGAAGGTCACAAGGTCAAAGGTCAAGGTCATCAAATTATGTGGTTTTGGCACTATTTAACCAACCAACCAACCAACCAATCAATCAATCAACCAACCAACCAACCAACCAACCAACCAACCAACCAACCAATCAATCAATCAATCAATCAATCAATCAATGTTTCCGTTTCATGTGTTTGATACGGGATTCAACGTCTCTTTTTTTTTCGCTTGTTTTAATTGAGCCTATCAAACGTGTTTAACCAACATGTTTAACAAATATGTTTAACTAACGTGTTTAACCAACGTGTTTAACCAACCAACCAACCAACCAACCAACCAACCAACCAACCAATCAATCAATCAATCAATCAATCAATGCATGTTTCCGTTTCATGTGTTAAATACGGGATCCAAGATGGTTTTTTTCGCTCGTTTAAATTGAGCCTATCTAACGTGTTAACCAGCCAACGTGTTTAACCAACGTGTTTAACCAACATGTTTAACCAACGTGTTTAACCAACCTACCAACCAACCAACCAACCAACCAACCAACCAATCAATGCATGTTTGCGTTTCATGTGTTAAATACGGGATCCAAGATGGTTTTTTTTCGCTTGTTTAAATTGAGCCTATCTAACGTGTTTAACCAGCCAACGTGTTTAACCAACGTGTTTAACCAACATGTTTAACCAACCAACCACCCAACCAACCAACCAATCAATCAATCAATCAATCAATCAATGCATGTTTCCGTTTCATGTGTTAAATACGGGATCCAAGATGGTTTTTTTCGCTTGTTTAAATTGAGCCTATCCAACGTGTTTAACCAGCCAACGTGTTTAACCAATATGTTTAACCAAGGTGTTAAACCAATATGTTTAACCAACGTGTTTAACCAACCAACCAACCAATCAATCAATCAATGCATGTTTCCGTTTCATGTGTTAAATACGGGATCCGAGATGGTTTTTTTTCGTTTGTTAAAATTGAGCCTATCAAACGTGTTTAACCAGCCAACGTGTTTAAACTACGTGTTTAACCGACATGTTTAACCAACGTGTTTAACCAACCAACCAACCAACCAACCAACCAACCAATAAATAAATCAATGCATGTTTCCGTTTCATGTGTTAAATACGGGATCCAAGATGTTTTTTTTTCGCTTGTTTAAATTGAGCCCATCAAACGTGTTTAACCAGCCAACGTGTTTAACCAACGTGTTAAACCAACATGTTTAACCAATGTGTTTAACCAACCAACCAACCAACCAACCAATCAATCACTTAATGTATGTTTTCGTGTCATGCGTTTAATACGGGATGCAAGGTCTCTTGAGGTCTTTTTCCCCTTGTTCTAAGTGACCCTATCAAACGTGTTTAATCAACCAACCAACAAACCAACCAACCAACCAATCAATCAACCAACTAATCAATCAATCAATATGTATGACTGTTTATTTATGACAGTTTATTGAAGGAACAAACTCTCAATTATTCAAGAAAATTTTTATTTTATTATTGTTCTTACGTCTCTTCTGAAAAAAAATCCACATATTCTCTGAAACTACAAGTCCAATCGACCTGAAAATTTGCAGTCAGCAGGGCATACATGTACTGAAGGTTCATAAAAAAACCTTTTGCAGATATCTCTCAAGACTTTTCCTAGAAAAAAGAAATCGCAATGCCGTAAAAATCGCTTGCTAGGTCCGTCAATCTCAGTAAAAACCTACAATTAAATGTCCGCTCCGAGATTGAAATACTAATCTGTGTTACAAACAGGTGCTGAAAAATGGACATTATCAAAAAATAATCATTAAATGTGTATTAAAGTTACACCGGAACAATTAAATCCAAAACATGCACTGCTGGTGAACTGTGATCAAAATGTCAATTTCCTACAATGACAAAAGAAATTACATTGTGTACATTCCATCTCTAGACATGTTGTCTGTTCAAAGTCCCCACCTAAAAAGGAATAAAAAGACTATCTTTTCGTTATTATAAACCCGTGTCACGTGATGTGGCGCGCGCGCTGTACCTAAAATAAAAGAAAAACTTTCCAAACTAAACATGAAACTTCTCCGGTAACAATAATATAGACCCCATACAGAAACAAACAAACAAACAAACAAACAAACAAACACCCCCCCCCCCCCCAATTCAATTAATTTTAAAGGGGGAAAGACCCCCTACAATTGCTTTTTTAAAGCAATTGATTTATATTGTAAAAAACCTTTTTAACCATTCTGTTCCGTTAATAAAAAAAAAAAAAAAATCTCCCCGAGACCCCCTTTTGCCCCCCCTTTTTTTTTAACTCTCCACTTACAACTGAATGTAGGTTGTGTACTATCTATCCTATCAACGTAAAACGAACGACAACTCCAGTTTTTTCCATATTATTAGGTCTTTCCACTTTTCTGTGGAAAGCCTATTGTATTTGTTCTGATTATTATTATTATTATTTTTTTTTTTCCGCCAAATTTTGTTCTTGCGATAAATGTTTGTTTCGCAATATGTCGCTTAGATTTTTTTCATATTGTATCGTATAGTTTATGCGCTTTTAAATTTCACCCTGCTAAGACGAACAATTTTCTCTGTAAGAGTTATCTCCCTATTCACTGTTTATCATGTGTGTGCATCTCCTTCGTAACAAAAAAAGATAGCGACAAAATTCTTTTTACAAATTGTTCGTTACATCCTCAGAAAATTTTGGCTAATTTGGATCGAAGCGATTCGATGAAATTATATAGGAGTTATCTATCTTTACGGAATAAATTTGTCGGTATGTTTTTTTAACTCATAAACCGTTAACCGTATAACCCTGGAGTGTTTTTATTTGAGTCCCCTGATTCCTAACTTAGAAAATTAGGTCAAGGTCAAAGGTCAAGGTCATATTTTAGATTTTCATATGTCTTTGATTTCCCTATAATTCTTGAATGGTTATAGATACAGAAAATTTAAGCAGTGAAAAATGTTAAGTACTTCAAGGGGCAACTTTTTTACATTATGACTATATTGATTTTACCATCATGTAAGGGACATAACTCCCATCGATGGTTTTTAAAAAGCCATATTTAGGCAAAACTCTTAAACAAAGGTCCTTGACCCATAGGGTCTTTTGCAATGACCTTGTGGAGCAATGACCTTGACGAAGGTCACAAGGTCAAAGGTCAAGGTCATCAAATTATGTGGTTTTGGCACTATTTAACCAACCAACCAACCAACCAATCAATCAATCAACCAACCAACCAACCAACCAACCAACCAACCAACCAACCAATCAATCAATCAATCAATCAATCAATCAATGTTTCCGTTTCATGTGTTTGATACGGGATTCAACGTCTCTTTTTTTTTCGCTTGTTTTAATTGAGCCTATCAAACGTGTTTAACCAACATGTTTAACAAATATGTTTAACTAACGTGTTTAACCAACGTGTTTAACCAACCAACCAACCAACCAACCAACCAACCAACCAACCAATCAATCAATCAATCAATCAATCAATGCATGTTTCCGTTTCATGTGTTAAATACGGGATCCAAGATGGTTTTTTTCGCTCGTTTAAATTGAGCCTATCTAACGTGTTAACCAGCCAACGTGTTTAACCAACGTGTTTAACCAACATGTTTAACCAACGTGTTTAACCAACCTACCAACCAACCAACCAACCAACCAACCAACCAATCAATGCATGTTTGCGTTTCATGTGTTAAATACGGGATCCAAGATGGTTTTTTTTCGCTTGTTTAAATTGAGCCTATCTAACGTGTTTAACCAGCCAACGTGTTTAACCAACGTGTTTAACCAACATGTTTAACCAACCAACCACCCAACCAACCAACCAATCAATCAATCAATCAATCAATCAATGCATGTTTCCGTTTCATGTGTTAAATACGGGATCCAAGATGGTTTTTTTCGCTTGTTTAAATTGAGCCTATCCAACGTGTTTAACCAGCCAACGTGTTTAACCAATATGTTTAACCAAGGTGTTAAACCAATATGTTTAACCAACGTGTTTAACCAACCAACCAACCAATCAATCAATCAATGCATGTTTCCGTTTCATGTGTTAAATACGGGATCCGAGATGGTTTTTTTTCGTTTGTTAAAATTGAGCCTATCAAACGTGTTTAACCAGCCAACGTGTTTAAACTACGTGTTTAACCGACATGTTTAACCAACGTGTTTAACCAACCAACCAACCAACCAACCAACCAACCAATAAATAAATCAATGCATGTTTCCGTTTCATGTGTTAAATACGGGATCCAAGATGTTTTTTTTTCGCTTGTTTAAATTGAGCCCATCAAACGTGTTTAACCAGCCAACGTGTTTAACCAACGTGTTAAACCAACATGTTTAACCAATGTGTTTAACCAACCAACCAACCAACCAACCAATCAATCACTTAATGTATGTTTTCGTGTCATGCGTTTAATACGGGATGCAAGGTCTCTTGAGGTCTTTTTCCCCTTGTTCTAAGTGACCCTATCAAACGTGTTTAATCAACCAACCAACAAACCAACCAACCAACCAATCAATCAACCAACTAATCAATCAATCAATATGTATGACTGTTTATTTATGACAGTTTATTGAAGGAACAAACTCTCAATTATTCAAGAAAATTTTTATTTTATTATTGTTCTTACGTCTCTTCTGAAAAAAAATCCACATATTCTCTGAAACTACAAGTCCAATCGACCTGAAAATTTGCAGTCAGCAGGGCATACATGTACTGAAGGTTCATAAAAAAACCTTTTGCAGATATCTCTCAAGACTTTTCCTAGAAAAAAGAAATCGCAATGCCGTAAAAATCGCTTGCTAGGTCCGTCAATCTCAGTAAAAACCTACAATTAAATGTCCGCTCCGAGATTGAAATACTAATCTGTGTTACAAACAGGTGCTGAAAAATGGACATTATCAAAAAATAATCATTAAATGTGTATTAAAGTTACACCGGAACAATTAAATCCAAAACATGCACTGCTGGTGAACTGTGATCAAAATGTCAATTTCCTACAATGACAAAAGAAATTACATTGTGTACATTCCATCTCTAGACATGTTGTCTGTTCAAAGTCCCCACCTAAAAAGGAATAAAAAGACTATCTTTTCGTTATTATAAACCCGTGTCACGTGATGTGGCGCGCGCGCTGTACCTAAAATAAAAGAAAAACTTTCCAAACTAAACATGAAACTTCTCCGGTAACAATAATATAGACCCCATACAGAAACAAACAAACAAACAAACAAACAAACAAACACCCCCCCCCCCCCCAATTCAATTAATTTTAAAGGGGGAAAGACCCCCTACAATTGCTTTT
>NW_027468272.1:0-16553 GCF_965363235.1 Mytilus galloprovincialis | reverse complement strand
AATTAAATTGTTATTGAAGGAAAACTGTTAGATACAAAGTAAGAATAACGTATGTGAGAATCTTTGTGTTTCACTGACATGTAACTTGAACGAGAAACAGGCATCAACTGAGTAGGTATCTCTTTCACTCACACAGTTTGCAATCAGTTTCTTTCAATTGACACAAAGTAAACGTTGAATGTGAGACCTTTTCAATATCTCTAGAAAATTGCATCAAAAATACATATGACCCCGACGTGATTCGAACACGCAACCTTCTGATCTGGAGTCAGACGCGCTACCGTTGCGCCACGGAGTCCTTCTTCCAACCTAATGGAATTTTTAGTCTATAACGCTCAGGTTATTATCGATCCTACTAAACCTGTACCCCTCCCTTTGGCTGTAAAAAAATAAAATCGTGTTTTCCTTACTTTTTGAAAAATATACGATTCAACACGAATCAATCATGATAATTTAGAGACAAAATGTACAAGACAAACTTGAATATTGAAAATATCGACTGCGGCTACAATCCAAAATTGTAAACTTGCCGAATTTAACTCTAGTTACTATAATTTAACAAAGGCTAAGTTTCCTAATTCAGACTTGCTAATGGAAAATTAAGAACTTATCAGATGACTTCCGTATGACGATGTGGCACTTACGACGGGTTGTTGTCGCATCTGGTATTAAGTATAAAGGAGTTAATTTTGGACGAATGTATCAAGTCGTCGTGGCCGAGTGGTTAAGGCGATAGACTAGAAATCTATTGGGGTCTCCCCGCACAGGTTCGAATCCTGTCGACGACGCAGACTTTTTGATATCCACTTTTTGTAATGAATCACACACACTGCTCACTCAACGCGCTCAAAGACAAGTAGGAAACAAAGTTATCGATAAGTTACCCACAGATTGATTCTGTCCTGAAAACGACCATTTTGAATGAATTCAGATGTTATATGACAGAGTTCATACAGCTTAACTGGTGACTGGGGAAGATCGTTAAGGTATCATGCATAGAGGAAGAAAAAGGCACACACTCTCAGTATCAATCCTAACAATTTCGGGGAGATAAAACGGTGATTTGCCAGTAAATACTTTGATTTTGATAAAAATCGTTAGCTTTCCTATCTTCCGTCTGAAATTAAATTGTTATTGAAGGAAAACTGTTAGATACAAAGTAAGAATAACGTATGTGAGAATCTTTGTGTTTCACTGACATGTAACTTGAACGAGAAACAGGCATCAACTGAGTAGGTATCTCTTTCACTCACACAGTTTGCAATCAGTTTCTTTCAATTGACACAAAGTAAACGTTGAATGTGAGACCTTTTCAATATCTCTAGAAAATTGCATCAAAAATACATATGACCCCGACGTGATTCGAACACGCAACCTTCTGATCTGGAGTCAGACGCGCTACCGTTGCGCCACGGAGTCCTTCTTCCAACCTAATGGAATTTTTAGTCTATAACGCTCAGGTTATTATCGATCCTACTAAACCTGTACCCCTCCCTTTGGCTGTAAAAAAATAAAATCGTGTTTTCCTTACTTTTTGAAAAATATACGATTCAACACGAATCAATCATGATAATTTAGAGACAAAATGTACAAGACAAACTTGAATATTGAAAATATCGACTGCGGCTACAATCCAAAATTGTAAACTTGCCGAATTTAACTCTAGTTACTATAATTTAACAAAGGCTAAGTTTCCTAATTCAGACTTGCTAATGGAAAATTAAGAACTTATCAGATGACTTCCGTATGACGATGTGGCACTTACGACGGGTTGTTGTCGCATCTGGTATTAAGTATAAAGGAGTTAATTTTGGACGAATGTATCAAGTCGTCGTGGCCGAGTGGTTAAGGCGATAGACTAGAAATCTATTGGGGTCTCCCCGCACAGGTTCGAATCCTGTCGACGACGCAGACTTTTTGATATCCACTTTTTGTAATGAATCACACACACTGCTCACTCAACGCGCTCAAAGACAAGTAGGAAACAAAGTTATCGATAAGTTACCCACAGATTGATTCTGTCCTGAAAACGACCATTTTGAATGAATTCAGATGTTATATGACAGAGTTCATACAGCTTAACTGGTGACTGGGGAAGATCGTTAAGGTATCATGCATAGAGGAAGAAAAAGGCACACACTCTCAGTATCAATCCTAACAATTTCGGGGAGATAAAACGGTGATTTGCCAGTAAATACTTTGATTTTGATAAAAATCGTTAGCTTTCCTATCTTCCGTCTGAAATTAAATTGTTATTGAAGGAAAACTGTTAGATACAAAGTAAGAATAACGTATGTGAGAATCTTTGTGTTTCACTGACATGTAACTTGAACGAGAAACAGGCATCAACTGAGTAGGTATCTCTTTCACTCACACAGTTTGCAATCAGTTTCTTTCAATTGACACAAAGTAAACGTTGAATGTGAGACCTTTTCAATATCTCTAGAAAATTGCATCAAAAATACATATGACCCCGACGTGATTCGAACACGCAACCTTCTGATCTGGAGTCAGACGCGCTACCGTTGCGCCACGGAGTCCTTCTTCCAACCTAATGGAATTTTTAGTCTATAACGCTCAGGTTATTATCGATCCTACTAAACCTGTACCCCTCCCTTTGGCTGTAAAAAAATAAAATCGTGTTTTCCTTACTTTTTGAAAAATATACGATTCAACACGAATCAATCATGATAATTTAGAGACAAAATGTACAAGACAAACTTGAATATTGAAAATATCGACTGCGGCTACAATCCAAAATTGTAAACTTGCCGAATTTAACTCTAGTTACTATAATTTAACAAAGGCTAAGTTTCCTAATTCAGACTTGCTAATGGAAAATTAAGAACTTATCAGATGACTTCCGTATGACGATGTGGCACTTACGACGGGTTGTTGTCGCATCTGGTATTAAGTATAAAGGAGTTAATTTTGGACGAATGTATCAAGTCGTCGTGGCCGAGTGGTTAAGGCGATAGACTAGAAATCTATTGGGGTCTCCCCGCACAGGTTCGAATCCTGTCGACGACGCAGACTTTTTGATATCCACTTTTTGTAATGAATCACACACACTGCTCACTCAACGCGCTCAAAGACAAGTAGGAAACAAAGTTATCGATAAGTTACCCACAGATTGATTCTGTCCTGAAAACGACCATTTTGAATGAATTCAGATGTTATATGACAGAGTTCATACAGCTTAACTGGTGACTGGGGAAGATCGTTAAGGTATCATGCATAGAGGAAGAAAAAGGCACACACTCTCAGTATCAATCCTAACAATTTCGGGGAGATAAAACGGTGATTTGCCAGTAAATACTTTGATTTTGATAAAAATCGTTAGCTTTCCTATCTTCCGTCTGAAATTAAATTGTTATTGAAGGAAAACTGTTAGATACAAAGTAAGAATAACGTATGTGAGAATCTTTGTGTTTCACTGACATGTAACTTGAACGAGAAACAGGCATCAACTGAGTAGGTATCTCTTTCACTCACACAGTTTGCAATCAGTTTCTTTCAATTGACACAAAGTAAACGTTGAATGTGAGACCTTTTCAATATCTCTAGAAAATTGCATCAAAAATACATATGACCCCGACGTGATTCGAACACGCAACCTTCTGATCTGGAGTCAGACGCGCTACCGTTGCGCCACGGAGTCCTTCTTCCAACCTAATGGAATTTTTAGTCTATAACGCTCAGGTTATTATCGATCCTACTAAACCTGTACCCCTCCCTTTGGCTGTAAAAAAATAAAATCGTGTTTTCCTTACTTTTTGAAAAATATACGATTCAACACGAATCAATCATGATAATTTAGAGACAAAATGTACAAGACAAACTTGAATATTGAAAATATCGACTGCGGCTACAATCCAAAATTGTAAACTTGCCGAATTTAACTCTAGTTACTATAATTTAACAAAGGCTAAGTTTCCTAATTCAGACTTGCTAATGGAAAATTAAGAACTTATCAGATGACTTCCGTATGACGATGTGGCACTTACGACGGGTTGTTGTCGCATCTGGTATTAAGTATAAAGGAGTTAATTTTGGACGAATGTATCAAGTCGTCGTGGCCGAGTGGTTAAGGCGATAGACTAGAAATCTATTGGGGTCTCCCCGCACAGGTTCGAATCCTGTCGACGACGCAGACTTTTTGATATCCACTTTTTGTAATGAATCACACACACTGCTCACTCAACGCGCTCAAAGACAAGTAGGAAACAAAGTTATCGATAAGTTACCCACAGATTGATTCTGTCCTGAAAACGACCATTTTGAATGAATTCAGATGTTATATGACAGAGTTCATACAGCTTAACTGGTGACTGGGGAAGATCGTTAAGGTATCATGCATAGAGGAAGAAAAAGGCACACACTCTCAGTATCAATCCTAACAATTTCGGGGAGATAAAACGGTGATTTGCCAGTAAATACTTTGATTTTGATAAAAATCGTTAGCTTTCCTATCTTCCGTCTGAAATTAAATTGTTATTGAAGGAAAACTGTTAGATACAAAGTAAGAATAACGTATGTGAGAATCTTTGTGTTTCACTGACATGTAACTTGAACGAGAAACAGGCATCAACTGAGTAGGTATCTCTTTCACTCACACAGTTTGCAATCAGTTTCTTTCAATTGACACAAAGTAAACGTTGAATGTGAGACCTTTTCAATATCTCTAGAAAATTGCATCAAAAATACATATGACCCCGACGTGATTCGAACACGCAACCTTCTGATCTGGAGTCAGACGCGCTACCGTTGCGCCACGGAGTCCTTCTTCCAACCTAATGGAATTTTTAGTCTATAACGCTCAGGTTATTATCGATCCTACTAAACCTGTACCCCTCCCTTTGGCTGTAAAAAAATAAAATCGTGTTTTCCTTACTTTTTGAAAAATATACGATTCAACACGAATCAATCATGATAATTTAGAGACAAAATGTACAAGACAAACTTGAATATTGAAAATATCGACTGCGGCTACAATCCAAAATTGTAAACTTGCCGAATTTAACTCTAGTTACTATAATTTAACAAAGGCTAAGTTTCCTAATTCAGACTTGCTAATGGAAAATTAAGAACTTATCAGATGACTTCCGTATGACGATGTGGCACTTACGACGGGTTGTTGTCGCATCTGGTATTAAGTATAAAGGAGTTAATTTTGGACGAATGTATCAAGTCGTCGTGGCCGAGTGGTTAAGGCGATAGACTAGAAATCTATTGGGGTCTCCCCGCACAGGTTCGAATCCTGTCGACGACGCAGACTTTTTGATATCCACTTTTTGTAATGAATCACACACACTGCTCACTCAACGCGCTCAAAGACAAGTAGGAAACAAAGTTATCGATAAGTTACCCACAGATTGATTCTGTCCTGAAAACGACCATTTTGAATGAATTCAGATGTTATATGACAGAGTTCATACAGCTTAACTGGTGACTGGGGAAGATCGTTAAGGTATCATGCATAGAGGAAGAAAAAGGCACACACTCTCAGTATCAATCCTAACAATTTCGGGGAGATAAAACGGTGATTTGCCAGTAAATACTTTGATTTTGATAAAAATCGTTAGCTTTCCTATCTTCCGTCTGAAATTAAATTGTTATTGAAGGAAAACTGTTAGATACAAAGTAAGAATAACGTATGTGAGAATCTTTGTGTTTCACTGACATGTAACTTGAACGAGAAACAGGCATCAACTGAGTAGGTATCTCTTTCACTCACACAGTTTGCAATCAGTTTCTTTCAATTGACACAAAGTAAACGTTGAATGTGAGACCTTTTCAATATCTCTAGAAAATTGCATCAAAAATACATATGACCCCGACGTGATTCGAACACGCAACCTTCTGATCTGGAGTCAGACGCGCTACCGTTGCGCCACGGAGTCCTTCTTCCAACCTAATGGAATTTTTAGTCTATAACGCTCAGGTTATTATCGATCCTACTAAACCTGTACCCCTCCCTTTGGCTGTAAAAAAATAAAATCGTGTTTTCCTTACTTTTTGAAAAATATACGATTCAACACGAATCAATCATGATAATTTAGAGACAAAATGTACAAGACAAACTTGAATATTGAAAATATCGACTGCGGCTACAATCCAAAATTGTAAACTTGCCGAATTTAACTCTAGTTACTATAATTTAACAAAGGCTAAGTTTCCTAATTCAGACTTGCTAATGGAAAATTAAGAACTTATCAGATGACTTCCGTATGACGATGTGGCACTTACGACGGGTTGTTGTCGCATCTGGTATTAAGTATAAAGGAGTTAATTTTGGACGAATGTATCAAGTCGTCGTGGCCGAGTGGTTAAGGCGATAGACTAGAAATCTATTGGGGTCTCCCCGCACAGGTTCGAATCCTGTCGACGACGCAGACTTTTTGATATCCACTTTTTGTAATGAATCACACACACTGCTCACTCAACGCGCTCAAAGACAAGTAGGAAACAAAGTTATCGATAAGTTACCCACAGATTGATTCTGTCCTGAAAACGACCATTTTGAATGAATTCAGATGTTATATGACAGAGTTCATACAGCTTAACTGGTGACTGGGGAAGATCGTTAAGGTATCATGCATAGAGGAAGAAAAAGGCACACACTCTCAGTATCAATCCTAACAATTTCGGGGAGATAAAACGGTGATTTGCCAGTAAATACTTTGATTTTGATAAAAATCGTTAGCTTTCCTATCTTCCGTCTGAAATTAAATTGTTATTGAAGGAAAACTGTTAGATACAAAGTAAGAATAACGTATGTGAGAATCTTTGTGTTTCACTGACATGTAACTTGAACGAGAAACAGGCATCAACTGAGTAGGTATCTCTTTCACTCACACAGTTTGCAATCAGTTTCTTTCAATTGACACAAAGTAAACGTTGAATGTGAGACCTTTTCAATATCTCTAGAAAATTGCATCAAAAATACATATGACCCCGACGTGATTCGAACACGCAACCTTCTGATCTGGAGTCAGACGCGCTACCGTTGCGCCACGGAGTCCTTCTTCCAACCTAATGGAATTTTTAGTCTATAACGCTCAGGTTATTATCGATCCTACTAAACCTGTACCCCTCCCTTTGGCTGTAAAAAAATAAAATCGTGTTTTCCTTACTTTTTGAAAAATATACGATTCAACACGAATCAATCATGATAATTTAGAGACAAAATGTACAAGACAAACTTGAATATTGAAAATATCGACTGCGGCTACAATCCAAAATTGTAAACTTGCCGAATTTAACTCTAGTTACTATAATTTAACAAAGGCTAAGTTTCCTAATTCAGACTTGCTAATGGAAAATTAAGAACTTATCAGATGACTTCCGTATGACGATGTGGCACTTACGACGGGTTGTTGTCGCATCTGGTATTAAGTATAAAGGAGTTAATTTTGGACGAATGTATCAAGTCGTCGTGGCCGAGTGGTTAAGGCGATAGACTAGAAATCTATTGGGGTCTCCCCGCACAGGTTCGAATCCTGTCGACGACGCAGACTTTTTGATATCCACTTTTTGTAATGAATCACACACACTGCTCACTCAACGCGCTCAAAGACAAGTAGGAAACAAAGTTATCGATAAGTTACCCACAGATTGATTCTGTCCTGAAAACGACCATTTTGAATGAATTCAGATGTTATATGACAGAGTTCATACAGCTTAACTGGTGACTGGGGAAGATCGTTAAGGTATCATGCATAGAGGAAGAAAAAGGCACACACTCTCAGTATCAATCCTAACAATTTCGGGGAGATAAAACGGTGATTTGCCAGTAAATACTTTGATTTTGATAAAAATCGTTAGCTTTCCTATCTTCCGTCTGAAATTAAATTGTTATTGAAGGAAAACTGTTAGATACAAAGTAAGAATAACGTATGTGAGAATCTTTGTGTTTCACTGACATGTAACTTGAACGAGAAACAGGCATCAACTGAGTAGGTATCTCTTTCACTCACACAGTTTGCAATCAGTTTCTTTCAATTGACACAAAGTAAACGTTGAATGTGAGACCTTTTCAATATCTCTAGAAAATTGCATCAAAAATACATATGACCCCGACGTGATTCGAACACGCAACCTTCTGATCTGGAGTCAGACGCGCTACCGTTGCGCCACGGAGTCCTTCTTCCAACCTAATGGAATTTTTAGTCTATAACGCTCAGGTTATTATCGATCCTACTAAACCTGTACCCCTCCCTTTGGCTGTAAAAAAATAAAATCGTGTTTTCCTTACTTTTTGAAAAATATACGATTCAACACGAATCAATCATGATAATTTAGAGACAAAATGTACAAGACAAACTTGAATATTGAAAATATCGACTGCGGCTACAATCCAAAATTGTAAACTTGCCGAATTTAACTCTAGTTACTATAATTTAACAAAGGCTAAGTTTCCTAATTCAGACTTGCTAATGGAAAATTAAGAACTTATCAGATGACTTCCGTATGACGATGTGGCACTTACGACGGGTTGTTGTCGCATCTGGTATTAAGTATAAAGGAGTTAATTTTGGACGAATGTATCAAGTCGTCGTGGCCGAGTGGTTAAGGCGATAGACTAGAAATCTATTGGGGTCTCCCCGCACAGGTTCGAATCCTGTCGACGACGCAGACTTTTTGATATCCACTTTTTGTAATGAATCACACACACTGCTCACTCAACGCGCTCAAAGACAAGTAGGAAACAAAGTTATCGATAAGTTACCCACAGATTGATTCTGTCCTGAAAACGACCATTTTGAATGAATTCAGATGTTATATGACAGAGTTCATACAGCTTAACTGGTGACTGGGGAAGATCGTTAAGGTATCATGCATAGAGGAAGAAAAAGGCACACACTCTCAGTATCAATCCTAACAATTTCGGGGAGATAAAACGGTGATTTGCCAGTAAATACTTTGATTTTGATAAAAATCGTTAGCTTTCCTATCTTCCGTCTGAAATTAAATTGTTATTGAAGGAAAACTGTTAGATACAAAGTAAGAATAACGTATGTGAGAATCTTTGTGTTTCACTGACATGTAACTTGAACGAGAAACAGGCATCAACTGAGTAGGTATCTCTTTCACTCACACAGTTTGCAATCAGTTTCTTTCAATTGACACAAAGTAAACGTTGAATGTGAGACCTTTTCAATATCTCTAGAAAATTGCATCAAAAATACATATGACCCCGACGTGATTCGAACACGCAACCTTCTGATCTGGAGTCAGACGCGCTACCGTTGCGCCACGGAGTCCTTCTTCCAACCTAATGGAATTTTTAGTCTATAACGCTCAGGTTATTATCGATCCTACTAAACCTGTACCCCTCCCTTTGGCTGTAAAAAAATAAAATCGTGTTTTCCTTACTTTTTGAAAAATATACGATTCAACACGAATCAATCATGATAATTTAGAGACAAAATGTACAAGACAAACTTGAATATTGAAAATATCGACTGCGGCTACAATCCAAAATTGTAAACTTGCCGAATTTAACTCTAGTTACTATAATTTAACAAAGGCTAAGTTTCCTAATTCAGACTTGCTAATGGAAAATTAAGAACTTATCAGATGACTTCCGTATGACGATGTGGCACTTACGACGGGTTGTTGTCGCATCTGGTATTAAGTATAAAGGAGTTAATTTTGGACGAATGTATCAAGTCGTCGTGTCTTTAGATTGATCTTTAGGCGTACCCATTTAAGACAACCAAATTACTTCTTTGCCTTTACTTTAACAGGCTTATTTTCAGACAAGCTCTTTAACACAAATATTTTCTCCTGTTCGCATTAACTACGGATAAAGTTGTTGGGAATGTCCATGAAAAAAAAATAAGCAAAAATACACTATTCACTTTAGGGACTATATTCGAGAACAACGAAAATTAAAGGGCGATAATCATGTTTTCAAATCTATTACTAATCAATTTCCCTAGCACGCAACAATGTAAGAGCTAAATTTTTACCTTTAAATATATGTAATAATCCAAATGTTTTAAAATTTAAAGAATTGATGAATACATACGATTTATTTGGTGTCTTCCCGATTGTCCCACTTTTTGAAACTGCAGGTAAACAAGTAATGAAATTTTGTGGGACAATCGGGAATATGTTTGTGGGACAATTGGGAAGTTTAAATGTGGGACAATTGGGAATTGTTTTGGTTGTGATAAATTTGTTTTTATAGTATGTTGAAGTTAATTAAAGGTTACTCATCAATGTAACTTATAAAAATATATGATGGAAACAATTGAACAAATGATAACATTTACATATTCTATTTTGCACATAGTAAATTAAGAAATTATTGTGTATTGATTTTCTCGTTTTAGACTAAAATGGGATTTTAATTTTTGCAATATTGCGAAAAATACTGTTTGCTCATATAAAAACTTTCAAAAAACGAGTTTACATTTTTGCTATTTTAACCCTGTCGCATTTTCTCAAAACTTTCTGACTTTTCCAGTATGTACTATTGAAGTAACATCAAACGTACTAGAATATAATATAGTCATGCTGAAATTTAGACTTCGGTGTATATTTTTTAACTAGCTGTCAGTAACTGAAAGTACGCTCAGAACTGTCTTTGTTGTGGTGAAGTATAAGTCCACTCTGTGTCAAGTTTTGTAAGATGTATTTCTGTATCCATCTGAGGAGATAAAAGCCTTTTTCTACTCATTTTTATAGTTAATTCTGAAGTGTACTTTTTCAACACTGTCCCATGTAAATGGGAGGGTTGGCGACTTCAAATAAGTTTAACCTAGCCACATTCTGTATGTGCCTGTCCCAAGTCAGGAGCCTGCAATTCAGTGGTTGTCTTAGTTGCTGAGTGACATATTTGTTTTTGTTCATTATTTTGTACATAAAATATGCCGTTAGTTTTCTCGTTTGAGATGTTTTATATTTGTCACGTTGGGCCTTTTATAGCTATGCGGAATGGGCTTTGCTCATTGTTGAATGTCGTATGGTGACCTATAGTGGTAAATGTTTTGGTCATTTGATCTCTTTGGGAGACTTGTCTCATTGGCAATCATACCATATCTTATTTTTGAAGGAAGTCTAGGGCTTCTTTATAGTTGATGAAGAGTCCTGTTGGCGGCAATATTGGAGAAAACAACCTTTAATAGTGATTCTTATAAGGGTGATCTGGCAAAATTCTAGACAGCAGCTTCGTTATCAAAAAAGTTGTTGGGTTCAGGTAAATCTGACGTTGGGTGTTAGCAGTATTCAATCGTGCAGAGAATAAATATATAAATTGTAAAAATGTACTCGGACTTCCCTTATAAAATTGCAAAGAAACACCTTTCCATCAACCAGTTCGAGTGTAGAATGCAAATGAATTAATACTTTTTTTTTTAAATTGTACGCATTATTTCTATATCTATTTAAAAACTTGACAAAAAAAGTAATTAGAATTTCGGTATTTAGTTCTATTTTCATTTGTTTTATAAATAACATTGTAGATATATTACATAAATCAGAAATAATATAATTTTTTTTAATCAAATACTTTATTATTTAAAAAACATTTATATATATTCTTTTATAAAATTAATATTAAATGTGCCATAATTAATTCTTGTTTATTTAGCAAAACAAACAACAGTAACCTTGTTTATCTAAGAACATTTGACATCATAAAATAATGTGGGACAATCCGAACTTTTCATGTGGGACAATCAGAACTCTAAAATTTTAAAAAGTGGGACGGGACAATCGGGAATAAACCATTTATTTACACTTACTGGAATAGCAAAATTTTGCAAAAGTGTTATTAAAACCTATTAATGCATGTGCTTAATCATGTGTCATAGGGTGAAACTTGCATCTTTATATCTTATCTCAGATCCGTATTTAATTGCCCACATAAATTTTCTATAGTAAAGAGTGTTAAGTATTTGACCGTTAAATTTAATGTATAATGCAGCTGTGTTTTAACTGGTATCATTTCCAATTAGAAGCCGTATAATTTATGTCTCTGTTTGTTTATATTCTGTCCCTATAGTTGTGTGGTCTGGGGATGAATGACAATTTTATGTGTGAGAAAGTGATGAAAGTAGTGAAGGCCTTCACGAGAATAAAACTGGGTAAATGTTGAGATGTGAGAGAGTTGAGAATAGTTAACGAGAGTGAGCGGATGTGTCTTTATATAAATGTAAATTAATTCAAGTGTATATTTTTGAACCTGTTGATAATAAATTTGTATATATCTGAACACAGTCTTAAAAGCCAGTGCCTTAGAACAGCTCCCGCCTCCGTGACATTATGGTGGCAGCGGTGGGATTTATTCATTTTGGATTTATTTTGGATTTAATTAATTTAACATTTCGGACTTAACTTTCAACTCTACAATATGCCGCCCAAAGGACGATCAAGAAGAAATAGATCGGAAGATGACGACATTGAAATACGGACAAACTTAAGTACATTTAAACCATCACCTACTAAAGACATTGTGAAACCTACTATATTTTATGGAAATCTGGACGAAGATATTGACAGTTGGCTGAAAAATTTTGATAGAATTGCTACTGCAAATGAATGGAGCCGTGAAAGAAAATTAAATACGCTTCCTGCATTTTTGAGAGACCGTGCAGCGGAATTCTACGAATCTATAGAGGACGACAAAAAGGAAGATATAGCAACATTATGTGAATCCCTTAGGACAAGATTTATGCCCAAGGAATTGCAATCATTGTATTACAGTAACCTTTTCCAGGCAAGACAACGTGAAGGACAAAATGTTGAAGATTTCGCTTCGGAAATTAATAAACTTGCAACACGCGCATATTCCGATATGAAAAGAGATCAGAAAGACGTTCTGATTAAAGAACATTTTATTCAAGGGCTCAAGCAGGACATTAAACGATTCGTCATGTTATCGAATCCTACAACATTTGAAGAAGCGTTTAGGTCAGCAAAAAGAGAAGAATGCAACAATACTTTGACAAATCGGGACAAACAAACAGTTGCAGCATGCGCAATAAGTAATAACAATTTGGAGGATAACATTAAAGATCTTTCTGAACAAATGAAAGTGTTGGCAATGCAAATGAACAATATACCTACGAGAGGAAGAGGTGGTTTTGGAAATCGTGGGAATAGATTCCAACAATCAAGAGGACAAGGAAGAGGACGAGGATATGGAAGCAACAGAAACCTACGAGCATCAGACGGTAGACCAATTTGCAACTACTGTATGAAAGTTGGACACGTAGAGAGAAGTTGTGATGAGAAGAATTCTACTTATGCGTCGGGAAACTAAGAGCTGCTTCCTTAATAGGAGGGAAGGCAGCAGGAAAGGAAAGGAATCCTCCTAATGTATTTGGAAATAGAAATTTCGGAAATTCGTCTGTCGCGACGTCTGTTCTGAATGATTTGGATATTAGTACTGAAAAATCTTGTCTCGCCAAGGTTAGTTCAGATGTGGTAAAGGAAAATGTTATTTCCGATGTTGTAGAGGAAAATGTTATTTCCTGTGAATTAAATCCAAAATTTTGTGTCGCCAAAATTAGAGGATTAGTCAATGAGAAAAGTGTTTTAATGTTAGTTGATACGGGATCAACAGTTAGTATTGTGAATGATTGTTTTGTTAATAGGAGGGATGTATCTGAAGTAAATAATGTATGTATTACTTCGGCGTCAGGTGATAAAATTGAAATTATTGGAAAAGCAAATGTAGAATTCAAGATTGGAAATAAGTGTAATTTTGTGTATAGTGTCTACGTAGCTAGTAATTTTTCTTATCAGTGTATTATAGGATTAGATATTCTGTGTGATTTTTCATGCAATGTAGATTTAGGAAATAATTATATTGTGTTTAATAATGAAGAATCCATCAATTTTGAATGTTTAGAAGATATGCAATTTTCTGAAAGAGATAATTTACAGTATGATTCTATGAATGGAATAGATATAGAAGAAAGTATTAATGACAATACAAATACATTCAATATAGATGAAGGATTAGATAATAGTGATCAAGAGAAATTAGAAATTCTTTTGAAAAAGTACAAGTCTATATTTGCATTTTCTGATAATCAGCTTGGAAATACTACATTGATGGAACATTCGATTGATATTGGTGATAGCAAACCAATCTATCAACGTCCGTTTAGAATCCCATTCAGTGAAAGGGGTTTGATAGACAATAAAGTTAAAGTTTTATGTGATCAAGGGATTATTCGGAAGTCTAAAAGTCCGTTCTCTGCTCCGATAGTTTTGGTTCCCAAACGTGATGGATCGATAAGACTGTGCATCGATTATCGTCGGATAAATGAAGTTACGAAAAAGGACGTATATCCGATTCCGAGAATTGACGAAATGCTAGATGCTCTAAACAAATCGAAATACTATACTGTTCTAGATATGTGCCAAGGATATCATCAGGTACCTGTTAAGGAATCCGATAAAGAGAAAACAGCCTTTTCATATTTTGGTGGTCACTTTGAATTCAATTTTATGCCGTTTGGATTATGTAATAGTGCGCCGACGTTTCAACGACTTATGGATACGCTCCTTTCTGGATTATTGTGGAATTCTTGTCTTGTATATATCGATGATGTTATAATCTTTTCTGAAACCTTTGAAGAACACGTGAATAGATTAGAAAGTGTCTTTACTAGATTTCAAGAATCAGGATTAAAACTCAAGGCGAAAAAGTGCTTCTTTGCAAAACGGGAAGTCACTTTCTTAGGACATTGTGTAAATGAACATGGTATTTCACCTGATAAAGAGAAAGTAAGTGCAATCAAAAACTTTCCGAAGCCAAACAATGTTAGTGAACTCAGAAGTTTTGTAGGATTGATATCATACTATAGGAAATTTATTCCTGACTTTGCAAGTAAAGCAGACAGTTTTCATAAGCTTTTAAGGAAAGGAACGAAATACATTTGGGACGAAAATTGTGTAAGAACCTTTGACATGTTTAAACAGGCCTTGACACAATATCCCATACTACACTATCCGGATTTCAATTTGCCTTTCCTATTGATGACAGATGCTTGTGATACAGGCCTTGGAATAGTCTTGGCTCAACAGGGACCAGAAGGTGAAAGGGTGATCGCGTATGCAAGTAGAACAATTAAACCGAACGAACGTAATTATGCGGTGATAGAAAAGGAAGCTCTAGCTATTGTGTGGGGTGTGAAATACTTCAGACATTATCTCTATGGAAGAAAAGTAACAATTATAACTGATCATAATCCATTGAAATGGCTCATGAACATTAAAGACCCAGCTGGAAGGTTAGCACGTTGGTCATTGACCTTACAGGAATATGATCTTCAAATTGAACATAGAGCCGGCCGAAAGCATCAAAACGCAGATGCACTATCGCGAATTCCTCCTATTGCGCCATTAAAAGACAATAAAATTGAAGATGTTATTCCCAAACTTTCTATTGATAGACTTTGTGAAATGCAGAGAAAAGATTCAAATTTGTTTGCAATAATAAACTACTTGGAAAAAGGAGAACTGCCGGACCAGTCATCGAAAGCGCGAGAAACTGTGATTTTATCGGATAATTATGAATTAGACAATAGTGGTATTTTATATCATTTATTCACACCGGGATCCAGAAAGCGACGACAATGTTTAAGAAGACAATTAGCAATACCGAGATGTTTAATTGATGAAATACTGTATGCGTGTCATGATGATGCCACAGCGGGACATCTATCTTTAAATAAAATGTACACTAAGATTCAAGATCGTTTTTATTGGAAAGGAATGTATTCGGATGTCGAATTTTGGTGCAAATCTTGTGTTGACTGTGCAACTAAGAAGACTCCGAAACACCGACCTAAAGCGCCATTAAATCCATTACCTGCAGTTTCAGGACCGTTCGACCGTGTTGCAGTTGATGTACTTGGACCTTTTCCACCAACATATAACTCTAATAAATACATATTAATATTTAGTGATTATCTGACAAGATGGCCTGAGGCAATTCCTGTGCCTAATGCCGATGCTACCACTACCGCTAAAGTATTTATAGAAGAAGTTGTTTGTCGTCATGGTGCGCCGAGACAGCTACTATCAGACAACGGGAAAAACTTTCGTTCAAATCTTGTTAAAGGAATTTGTAAACTTATGAACACAAAGAAAACATTTACAACAGCGTACCATCCTGAGACTGATGGTTTAGTGGAACGTTTTAATGGAACATTAACTGCTATGTTATCAATGTATGTTAGTGGACACCAGCGTGATTGGGATACCTTTATTCCTTTTGTTTTGTTCGCTTACAGAACTTCGTTACACGAAAGTATACAAGAGACTCCGTTTTTTTTAATGCATGGCCGTGATCCGGTACTACCAGTGGAAGCAGTGATGTGTCCGCCTACAATAACGTATACCTCGAGTGACGATTACAAATCAGAAATGGTAACTAGACTGCAAGAGGCATTTACACTAGCCAAAGACAATTTGCAGGCAGCGCAGCGGAAACAAAAAGAACAATATGACTTGAAGTCTGATGTGATTAACTATGCTATTGGTGAAAAGATATGGGTTTTTAATCCAAGTACAAAACCAGGACT
>NW_027468271.1:0-17350 GCF_965363235.1 Mytilus galloprovincialis | reverse complement strand
AGCCCATTAGCTACCATTTCCACCTAGTGGCTAAAAAAGTATTGCCGTAGGGAATTTTTTACACTCCTTTAAAAATTGGGGTATGGCATTTTTTTAAAATCTAACTTTGGACCCATGGTGAGGAAAAACCATGAGTTGTCCCACCTGGACCTTTTGACCCATTGGACCTTAGACCCTTACCTATCATTTGCACCTAGTGGGTAAAAAAGTATTGCCGTAGGGAATTTTTGACAGACTTTTGAAAATTTGGGGTAAGCATGTTTGACCCTTAAGACCTAAGTTCGGACCTATGGTGAAGACAAACTATGAGTTGTCCCACCTGGACCTTTTGGACCATTGGACCCTAGCCCATTAGCTACCATTTCCACCTAGTGGCTAAAAAAGTATTGCCCGTAGGGAATTTTTTTACACTCCTTTAAAAATTGGGGTATGGCATTTTTTTAAAATCTAACTTTGGACCCATGGTGAGGAAAAACCATGAGTTGTCCCACCTGGACCTTTTGACCCATTGGACCTTAGACCCTTACCTATCATTTGCACCTAGTGGGTAAAAAAAGTATTGCCGTAGGGAATTTTTGACAGACTTTTGAAAATTTGGGGTAAGCATGTTTGACCCTTAAGACCTAAGTTCGGACCTATGGTGAAGACAAACTATGAGTTGTCCCACCTGGACCTTTTGGACCATTGGACCCTAGCCCATTAGCTACCATTTCCACCTAGTGGCTAAAAAAGTATTGCCGTAGGGAATTTTTTTACACTCCTTTAAAAATTGGGGTATGGCATTTTTTTAAAATCTAACTTTGGACCCATGGTGAGGAAAAACCATGAGTTGTCCCACCTGGACCTTTTGACCCATTGGACCTTAGACCCTTACCTATCATTTGCACCTAGTGGGTAAAAAAGTATTGCCGTAGGGAATTTTTGACAGACTTTTGAAAAATTTGGGGTAAGCATGTTTGACCCTTAAGACCTAAGTTCGGACCTATGGTGAAGACAAACTATGAGTTGTCCCCACCTGGACCTTTTGGACCATTGGACCCTAGCCCATTAGCTACCATTTCCACCTAGTGGCTAAAAAAGTATTGCCGTAGGGAATTTTTTTACACTCCTTTAAAAATTGGGGTATGGCATTTTTTTAAAATCTAACTTTGGACCCATGGTGAGGAAAAACCATGAGTTGTCCCACCTGGACCTTTTGACCCATTGGACCTTAGACCCTTACCTATCATTTGCACCTAGTGGGTAAAAAAGTATTGCCGTAGGGAATTTTTGACAGACTTTTGAAAATTTGGGGTAAGCATGTTTGACCCTTAAGACCTAAGTTCGGACCTATGGTGAAGACAAACTATGAGTTGTCCCACCTGGACCTTTTGGACCATTGGACCCTAGCCCATTAGCTACCATTTCCACCTAGTGGCTAAAAAAGTATTGCCGTAGGGAATTTTTTTACACTCCTTTAAAAATTGGGGTATGGCATTTTTTTAAAATCTAACTTTGGACCCATGGTGAGGAAAAACCATGAGTTGTCCCACCTGGACCTTTTGACCCATTGGACCTTAGACCCTTACCTATCATTTGCACCTAGTGGGTAAAAAAGTATTGCCGTAGGGAATTTTTGACAGACTTTTGAAAATTTGGGGTAAGCATGTTTGACCCTTAAGACCTAAGTTCGGACCTATGGTGAAGACAAACTATGAGTTGTCCCACCTGGACCTTTTGGACCATTGGACCCTAGCCCATTAGCTACCATTTCCACCTAGTGGCTAAAAAAGTATTGCCGTAGGGAATTTTTTTACACTCCTTTAAAAATTGGGGTATGGCATTTTTTTAAAATCTAACTTTGGACCCATGGTGAGGAAAAACCATGAGTTGTCCCACCTGGACCTTTTGACCCATTGGACCTTAGACCCTTACCTATCATTTGCACCTAGTGGGTAAAAAAGTATTGCCGTAGGGAATTTTTGACAGACTTTTGAAAATTTGGGGTAAGCATGTTTGACCCTTAAGACCTAAGTTCGGACCTATGGTGAAGACAAACTATGAGTTGTCCCACCTGGACCTTTTGGACCATTGGACCCTAGCCCATTAGCTACCATTTCCACCTAGTGGCTAAAAAAGTATTGCCGTAGGGAATTTTTTTACACTCCTTTAAAAATTGGGGTATGGCATTTTTTTAAAATCTAACTTTGGACCCATGGTGAGGAAAAACCATGAGTTGTCCCACCTGGACCTTTTGACCCATTGGACCTTAGACCCTTACCTATCATTTGCACCTAGTGGGTAAAAAAGTATTGCCGTAGGGAATTTTTGACAGACTTTTGAAAATTTGGGGTAAGCATGTTTGACCCTTAAGACCTAAGTTCGGACCTATGGTGAAGACAAACTATGAGTTGTCCCACCTGGACCTTTTGGACCATTGGACCCTAGCCCATTAGCTACCATTTCCACCTAGTGGCTAAAAAAGTATTGCCGTAGGGAATTTTTTTACACTCCTTTAAAAATTGGGGTATGGCATTTTTTTAAAATCTAACTTTGGACCCATGGTGAGGAAAAACCATGAGTTGTCCCACCTGGACCTTTTGACCCATTGGACCTTAGACCCTTACCTATCATTTGCACCTAGTGGGTAAAAAAGTATTGCCGTAGGGAATTTTTGACAGACTTTTGAAAATTTGGGGTAAGCATGTTTGACCCTTAAGACCTAAGTTCGGACCTATGGTGAAGACAAACTATGAGTTGTCCCACCTGGACCTTTTGGACCATTGGACCCTAGCCCATTAGCTACCATTTCCACCTAGTGGCTAAAAAAGTATTGCCGTAGGGAATTTTTTTACACTCCTTTAAAAATTGGGGTATGGCATTTTTTTAAAATCTAACTTTGGACCCATGGTGAGGAAAAACCATGAGTTGTCCCACCTGGACCTTTTGACCCATTGGACCTTAGACCCTTACCTATCATTTGCACCTAGTGGGTAAAAAAGTATTGCCGTAGGGAATTTTTGACAGACTTTTGAAAATTTGGGGTAAGCATGTTTGACCCTTAAGACCTAAGTTCGGACCTATGGTGAAGACAAACTATGAGTTGTCCCACCTGGACCTTTTGGACCATTGGACCCTAGCCCATTAGCTACCATTTCCACCTAGTGGCTAAAAAAGTATTGCCGTAGGGAATTTTTTTACACTCCTTTAAAAATTGGGGTATGGCATTTTTTTAAAATCTAACTTTGGACCCATGGTGAGGAAAAACCATGAGTTGTCCCACCTGGACCTTTTGACCCATTGGACCTTAGACCCTTACCTATCATTTGCACCTAGTGGGTAAAAAAGTATTGCCGTAGGGAATTTTTGACAGACTTTTGAAAATTTGGGGTAAGCATGTTTGACCCTTAAGACCTAAGTTCGGACCTATGGTGAAGACAAACTATGAGTTGTCCCACCTGGACCTTTTGGACCATTGGACCCTAGCCCATTAGCTACCATTTCCACCTAGTGGCTAAAAAAGTATTGCCGTAGGGAATTTTTTTACACTCCTTTAAAAATTGGGGTATGGCATTTTTTTAAAATCTAACTTTGGACCCATGGTGAGGAAAAACCATGAGTTGTCCCACCTGGACCTTTTGACCCATTGGACCTTAGACCCTTACCTATCATTTGCACCTAGTGGGTAAAAAAGTATTGCCGTAGGGAATTTTTGACAGACTTTTGAAAATTTGGGGTAAGCATGTTTGACCCTTAAGACCTAAGTTCGGACCTATGGTGAAGACAAACTATGAGTTGTCCCACCTGGACCTTTTGGACCATTGGACCCTAGCCCATTAGCTACCATTTCCACCTAGTGGCTAAAAAAGTATTGCCGTAGGGAATTTTTTTACACTCCTTTAAAAATTGGGGTATGGCATTTTTTTAAAATCTAACTTTGGACCCATGGTGAGGAAAAACCATGAGTTGTCCCACCTGGACCTTTTGACCCATTGGACCTTAGACCCTTACCTATCATTTGCACCTAGTGGGTAAAAAAGTATTGCCGTAGGGAATTTTTGACAGACTTTTGAAAATTTGGGGTAAGCATGTTTGACCCTTAAGACCTAAGTTCGGACCTATGGTGAAGACAAACTATGAGTTGTCCCACCTGGACCTTTTGGACCATTGGACCCTAGCCCATTAGCTACCATTTCCACCTAGTGGCTAAAAAAGTATTGCCGTAGGGAATTTTTTTACACTCCTTTAAAAATTGGGGTATGGCATTTTTTTAAAATCTAACTTTGGACCCATGGTGAGGAAAAACCATGAGTTGTCCCACCTGGACCTTTTGACCCATTGGACCTTAGACCCTTACCTATCATTTGCACCTAGTGGGTAAAAAAGTATTGCCGTAGGGAATTTTTGACAGACTTTTGAAAATTTGGGGTAAGCATGTTTGACCCTTAAGACCTAAGTTCGGACCTATGGTGAAGACAAACTATGAGTTGTCCCACCTGGACCTTTTGGACCATTGGACCCTAGCCCATTAGCTACCATTTCCACCTAGTGGCTAAAAAAGTATTGCCGTAGGGAATTTTTTTACACTCCTTTAAAAATTGGGGTATGGCATTTTTTTAAAATCTAACTTTGGACCCATGGTGAGGAAAAACCATGAGTTGTCCCACCTGGACCTTTTGACCCATTGGACCTTAGACCCTTACCTATCATTTGCACCTAGTGGGTAAAAAAGTATTGCCGTAGGGAATTTTTGACAGACTTTTGAAAATTTGGGGTAAGCATGTTTGACCCTTAAGACCTAAGTTCGGACCTATGGTGAAGACAAACTATGAGTTGTCCCACCTGGACCTTTTGGACCATTGGACCCTAGCCCATTAGCTACCATTTCCACCTAGTGGCTAAAAAAGTATTGCCGTAGGGAATTTTTTTACACTCCTTTAAAAATTGGGGTATGGCATTTTTTTAAAATCTAACTTTGGACCCATGGTGAGGAAAAACCATGAGTTGTCCCACCTGGACCTTTTGACCCATTGGACCTTAGACCCTTACCTATCATTTGCACCTAGTGGGTAAAAAAGTATTGCCGTAGGGAATTTTTGACAGACTTTTGAAAATTTGGGGTAAGCATGTTTGACCCTTAAGACCTAAGTTCGGACCTATGGTGAAGACAAACTATGAGTTGTCCCACCTGGACCTTTTGGACCATTGGACCCTAGCCCATTAGCTACCATTTCCACCTAGTGGCTAAAAAAGTATTGCCGTAGGGAATTTTTTTACACTCCTTTAAAAATTGGGGTATGGCATTTTTTTAAAATCTAACTTTGGACCCATGGTGAGGAAAAACCATGAGTTGTCCCACCTGGACCTTTTGACCCATTGGACCTTAGACCCTTACCTATCATTTGCACCTAGTGGGTAAAAAAGTATTGCCGTAGGGAATTTTTGACAGACTTTTGAAAATTTGGGGTAAGCATGTTTGACCCTTAAGACCTAAGTTCGGACCTATGGTGAAGACAAACTATGAGTTGTCCCACCTGGACCTTTTGGACCATTGGACCCTAGCCCATTAGCTACCATTTCCACCTAGTGGCTAAAAAAGTATTGCCGTAGGGAATTTTTTTACACTCCTTTAAAAATTGGGGTATGGCATTTTTTTAAAATCTAACTTTGGACCCATGGTGAGGAAAAACCATGAGTTGTCCCACCTGGACCTTTTGACCCATTGGACCTTAGACCCTTACCTATCATTTGCACCTAGTGGGTAAAAAAGTATTGCCGTAGGGAATTTTTGACAGACTTTTGAAAATTTGGGGTAAGCATGTTTGACCCTTAAGACCTAAGTTCGGACCTATGGTGAAGACAAACTATGAGTTGTCCCACCTGGACCTTTTGGACCATTGGACCCTAGCCCATTAGCTACCATTTCCACCTAGTGGCTAAAAAAGTATTGCCGTAGGGAATTTTTTTACACTCCTTTAAAAATTGGGGTATGGCATTTTTTTAAAATCTAACTTTGGACCCATGGTGAGGAAAAACCATGAGTTGTCCCACCTGGACCTTTTGACCCATTGGACCTTAGACCCTTACCTATCATTTGCACCTAGTGGGTAAAAAAGTATTGCCGTAGGGAATTTTTGACAGACTTTTGAAAATTTGGGGTAAGCATGTTTGACCCTTAAGACCTAAGTTCGGACCTATGGTGAAGACAAACTATGAGTTGTCCCACCTGGACCTTTTGGACCATTGGACCCTAGCCCATTAGCTACCATTTCCACCTAGTGGCTAAAAAAGTATTGCCGTAGGGTATTTTTTTACACTCCTTTAAAAATTGGGGTATGGCATTTTTTTAAAATCTAACTTTGGACCCATGGTGAGGAAAAACCATGAGTTGTCCCACCTGGACCTTTTGACCCATTGGACCTTAGACCCTTACCTATCATTTGCACCTAGTGGGTAAAAAAGTATTGCCGTAGGGAATTTTTGACAGACTTTTGAAAATTTGGGGTAAGCATGTTTGACCCTTAAGACCTAAGTTCGGACCTATGGTGAAGACAAACTATGAGTTGTCCCACCTGGACCTTTTGGACCATTGGACCCTAGCCCATTAGCTACCATTTCCACCTAGTGGCTAAAAAAGTATTGCCGTAGGGAATTTTTTTACACTCCTTTAAAAATTGGGGTATGGCATTTTTTTAAAATCTAACTTTGGACCCATGGTGAGGAAAAACCATGAGTTGTCCCACCTGGACCTTTTGACCCATTGGACCTTAGACCCTTACCTATCATTTGCACCTAGTGGGTAAAAAAGTATTGCCGTAGGGAATTTTTGACAGACTTTTGAAAATTTGGGGTAAGCATGTTTGACCCTTAAGACCTAAGTTCGGACCTATGGTGAAGACAAACTATGAGTTGTCCCACCTGGACCTTTTGAACCATTGGACCCTAGCCCATTAGCTACCATTTCCACCTAGTGGCTAAAAAAGTATTGCCGTAGGGAATTTTTTTACACTCCTTTAAAAATTGGGGTATGGCATTTTTTTAAAATCTAACTTTGGACCCATGGTGAGGAAAAACCATGAGTTGTCCCACCTGGACCTTTTGACCCATTGGACCTTAGACCCTTACCTATCATTTGCACCTAGTGGGTAAAAAAGTATTGCCGTAGGGAATTTTTGACAGACTTTTGAAAATTTGGGGTAAGCATGTTTGACCCTTAAGACCTAAGTTCGGACCTATGGTGAAGACAAACTATGAGTTGTCCCACCTGGACCTTTTGGACCATTGGACCCTAGCCCATTAGCTACCATTTCCACCTAGTGGCTAAAAAAGTATTGCCGTAGGGAATTTTTTTACACTCCTTTAAAAATTGGGGTATGGCATTTTTTTAAAATCTAACTTTGGACCCATGGTGAGGAAAAACCATGAGTTGTCCCACCTGGACCTTTTGACCCATTGGACCTTAGACCCTTACCTATCATTTGCACCTAGTGGGTAAAAAAGTATTGCCGTAGGGAATTTTTGACAGACTTTTGAAAATTTGGGGTAAGCATGTTTGACCCTTAAGACCTAAGTTCGGACCTATGGTGAAGACAAACTATGAGTTGTCCCACCTGGACCTTTTGGACCATTGGACCCTAGCCCATTAGCTACCATTTCCACCTAGTGGCTAAAAAAGTATTGCCGTAGGGAATTTTTTTACACTCCTTTAAAAATTGGGGTATGGCATTTTTTTAAAATCTAACTTTGGACCCATGGTGAGGAAAAACCATGAGTTGTCCCACCTGGACCTTTTGACCCATTGGACCTTAGACCCTTACCTATCATTTGCACCTAGTGGGTAAAAAAGTATTGCCGTAGGGAATTTTTGACAGACTTTTGAAAATTTGGGGTAAGCATGTTTGACCCTTAAGACCTAAGTTCGGACCTATGGTGAAGACAAACTATGAGTTGTCCCACCTGGACCTTTTGGACCATTGGACCCTAGCCCATTAGCTACCATTTCCACCTAGTGGCTAAAAAAGTATTGCCGTAGGGAATTTTTTTACACTCCTTTAAAAATTGGGGTATGGCATTTTTTTAAAATCTAACTTTGGACCCATGGTGAGGAAAAACCATGAGTTGTCCCACCTGGACCTTTTGACCCATTGGACCTTAGACCCTTACCTATCATTTGCACCTAGTGGGTAAAAAAGTATTGCCGTAGGGAATTTTTGACAGACTTTTGAAAATTTGGGGTAAGCATGTTTGACCCTTAAGACCTAAGTTCGGACCTATGGTGAAGACAAACTATGAGTTGTCCCACCTGGACCTTTTGGACCATTGGACCCTAGCCCATTAGCTACCATTTCCACCTAGTGGCTAAAAAAGTATTGCCGTAGGGAATTTTTTTACACTCCTTTAAAAATTGGGGTATGGCATTTTTTTAAAATCTAACTTTGGACCCATGGTGAGGAAAAACCATGAGTTGTCCCACCTGGACCTTTTGACCCATTGGACCTTAGACCCTTACCTATCATTTGCACCTAGTGGGTAAAAAAGTATTGCCGTAGGGAATTTTTGACAGACTTTTGAAAATTTGGGGTAAGCATGTTTGACCCTTAAGACCTAAGTTCGGACCTATGGTGAAGACAAACTATGAGTTGTCCCACCTGGACCTTTTGGACCATTGGACCCTAGCCCATTAGCTACCATTTCCACCTAGTGGCTAAAAAAGTATTGCCGTAGGGAATTTTTTTACACTCCTTTAAAAATTGGGGTATGGCATTTTTTTAAAATCTAACTTTGGACCCATGGTGAGGAAAAACCATGAGTTGTCCCACCTGGACCTTTTGACCCATTGGACCTTAGACCCTTACCTATCATTTGCACCTAGTGGGTAAAAAAGTATTGCCGTAGGGAATTTTTGACAGACTTTTGAAAATTTGGGGTAAGCATGTTTGACCCTTAAGACCTAAGTTCGGACCTATGGTGAAGACAAACTATGAGTTGTCCCACCTGGACCTTTTGGACCATTGGACCCTAGCCCATTAGCTACCATTTCCACCTAGTGGCTAAAAAAGTATTGCCGTAGGGAATTTTTTTACACTCCTTTAAAAATTGGGGTATGGCATTTTTTTAAAATCTAACTTTGGACCCATGGTGAGGAAAAACCATGAGTTGTCCCACCTGGACCTTTTGACCCATTGGACCTTAGACCCTTACCTATCATTTGCACCTAGTGGGTAAAAAAGTATTGCCGTAGGGAATTTTTGACAGACTTTTGAAAATTTGGGGTAAGCATGTTTGACCCTTAAGACCTAAGTTCGGACCTATGGTGAAGACAAACTATGAGTTGTCCCACCTGGACCTTTTGGACCATTGGACCCTAGCCCATTAGCTACCATTTCCACCTAGTGGCTAAAAAAGTATTGCCGTAGGGAATTTTTTTACACTCCTTTAAAAATTGGGGTATGGCATTTTTTTAAAATCTAACTTTGGACCCATGGTGAGGAAAAACCATGAGTTGTCCCACCTGGACCTTTTGACCCATTGGACCTTAGACCCTTACCTATCATTTGCACCTAGTGGGTAAAAAAGTATTGCCGTAGGGAATTTTTGACAGACTTTTGAAAATTTGGGGTAAGCATGTTTGACCCTTAAGACCTAAGTTCGGACCTATGGTGAAGACAAACTATGAGTTGTCCCACCTGGACCTTTTGGACCATTGGACCCTAGCCCATTAGCTACCATTTCCACCTAGTGGCTAAAAAAGTATTGCCGTAGGGAATTTTTTTACACTCCTTTAAAAATTGGGGTATGGCATTTTTTTAAAATCTAACTTTGGACCCATGGTGAGGAAAAACCATGAGTTGTCCCACCTGGACCTTTTGACCCATTGGACCTTAGACCCTTACCTATCATTTGCACCTAGTGGGTAAAAAAGTATTGCCGTAGGGAATTTTTGACAGACTTTTGAAAATTTGGGGTAAGCATGTTTGACCCTTAAGACCTAAGTTCGGACCTATGGTGAAGACAAACTATGAGTTGTCCCACCTGCACCTTTTGGACCATTGGACCCTAGCCCATTAGCTACCATTTCCACCTAGTGGCTAAAAAAGTATTGCCGTAGGGAATTTTTTTACACTCCTTTAAAAATTGGGGTATGGCATTTTTTTAAAATCTAACTTTGGACCCATGGTGAGGAAAAACCATGAGTTGTCCCACCTGGACCTTTTGACCCATTGGACCTTAGACCCTTACCTATCATTTGCACCTAGTGGGTAAAAAAGTATTGCCGTAGGGAATTTTTGACAGACTTTTGAAAATTTGGGGTAAGCATGTTTGACCCTTAAGACCTAAGTTCGGACCTATGGTGAAGACAAACTATGAGTTGTCCCACCTGGACCTTTTGGACCATTGGACCCTAGCCCATTAGCTACCCTTTCCACCTAGTGGCTAAAAAAGTATTGCCGTAGGGAATTTTTTTACACTCCTTTAAAAATTGGGGTATGGCATTTTTTTAAAATCTAACTTTGGACCCATGGTGAGGAAAAACCATGAGTTGTCCCACCTGGACCTTTTGACCCATTGGACCTTAGACCCTTACCTATCATTTGCACCTAGTGGGTAAAAAAGTATTGCCGTAGGGAATTTTTGACAGACTTTTGAAAATTTGGGGTAAGCATGTTTGACCCTTAAGACCTAAGTTCGGACCTATGGTGAAGACAAACTATGAGTTGTCCCACCTGGACCTTTTGGACCATTGGACCCTAGCCCATTAGCTACCCTTTCCACCTAGTGGCTAAAAAAGTATTGCCGTAGGGAATTTTTTTACACTCCTTTAAAAATTGGGGTATGGCATTTTTTTAAAATCTAACTTTGGACCCATGGTGAGGAAAAACCATGAGTTGTCCCACCTGGACCTTTTGACCCATTGGACCTTAGACCCTTACCTATCATTTGCACC
This sequence comes from Mytilus galloprovincialis, assembly GCF_965363235.1. NCBI lineage: Eukaryota > Metazoa > Mollusca > Bivalvia > Mytilida > Mytilidae > Mytilus > Mytilus galloprovincialis. The sequence continues at coordinate 6,426 of NW_027468271.1, read as the reverse complement.
TAGTGGGTAAAAAAGTATTGCCGTAGGGAATTTTTGACAGACTTTTGAAAATTTGGGGTAAGCATGTTTGACCCTTAAGACCTAAGTTCGGACCTATGGTGAAGACAAACTATGAGTTGTCCCACCTGGACCTTTTGGACCATTGGACCCTAGCCCATTAGCTACCATTTCCACCTAGTGGCTAAAAAAGTATTGCCGTAGGGAATTTTTTTACACTCCTTTAAAAATTGGGGTATGGCATTTTTTTAAAATCTAACTTTGGACCCATGGTGAGGAAAAACCATGAGTTGTCCCACCTGGACCTTTTGACCCATTGGACCTTAGACCCTTACCTATCATTTGCACCTAGTGGGTAAAAAAGTATTGCCGTAGGGAATTTTTGACAGACTTTTGAAAATTTGGGGTAAGCATGTTTGACCCTTAAGACCTAAGTTCGGACCTATGGTGAAGACAAACTATGAGTTGTCCCACCTGGACCTTTTGGACCATTGGACCCTAGCCCATTAGCTACCCTTTCCACCTAGTGGCTAAAAAAGTATTGCCGTAGGGAATTTTTTTACACTCCTTTAAAAATTGGGGTATGGCATTTTTTTAAAATCTAACTTTGGACCCATGGTGAGGAAAAACCATGAGTTGTCCCACCTGGACCTTTTGACCCATTGGACCTTAGACCCTTACCTATCATTTGCACCTAGTGGGTAAAAAAGTATTGCCGTAGGGAATTTTTGACAGACTTTTGAAAATTTGGGGTAAGCATGTTTGACCCTTAAGACCTAAGTTCGGACCTATGGTGAAGACAAACTATGAGTTGTCCCACCTGGACCTTTTGGACCATTGGACCCTAGCCCATTAGCTACCCTTTCCACCTAGTGGCTAAAAAAGTATTGCCGTAGGGAATTTTTTTACACTCCTTTAAAAATTGGGGTATGGCATTTTTTTAAAATCTAACTTTGGACCCATGGTGAGGAAAAACCATGAGTTGTCCCACCTGGACCTTTTGACCCATTGGACCTTAGACCCTTACCTATCATTTGCACCTAGTGGGTAAAAAAGTATTGCCGTAGGGAATTTTTGACAGACTTTTGAAAATTTGGGGTAAGCATGTTTGACCCTTAAGACCTAAGTTCGGACCTATGGTGAAGACAAACTATGAGTTGTCCCACCTGGACCTTTTGGACCATTGGACCCTAGCCCATTAGCTACCATTTCCACCTAGTGGCTAAAAAAGTATTGCCGTAGGGAATTTTTTTACACTCCTTTAAAAATTGGGGTATGGCATTTTTTTAAAATCTAACTTTGGACCCATGGTGAGGAAAAACCATGAGTTGTCCCACCTGGACCTTTTGACCCATTGGACCTTAGACCCTTACCTATCATTTGCACCTAGTGGGTAAAAAAGTATTGCCGTAGGGAATTTTTGACAGACTTTTGAAAATTTGGGGTAAGCATGTTTGACCCTTAAGACCTAAGTTCGGACCTATGGTGAAGACAAACTATGAGTTGTCCCACCTGGACCTTTTGGACCATTGGACCCTAGCCCATTAGCTACCATTTCCACCTAGTGGCTAAAAAAGTATTGCCGTAGGGAATTTTTTTACACTCCTTTAAAAATTGGGGTATGGCATTTTTTTAAAATCTAACTTTGGACCCATGGTGAGGAAAAACCATGAGTTGTCCCACCTGGACCTTTTGACCCATTGGACCTTAGACCCTTACCTATCATTTGCACCTAGTGGGTAAAAAAGTATTGCCGTAGGGAATTTTTGACAGACTTTTGAAAATTTGGGGTAAGCATGTTTGACCCTTAAGACCTAAGTTCGGACCTATGGTGAAGACAAACTATGAGTTGTCCCACCTGGACCTTTTGGACCATTGGACCCTAGCCCATTAGCTACCATTTCCACCTAGTGGCTAAAAAAGTATTGCCGTAGGGAATTTTTTTACACTCCTTTAAAAATTGGGGTATGGCATTTTTTTAAAATCTAACTTTGGACCCATGGTGAGGAAAAACCATGAGTTGTCCCACCTGGACCTTTTGACCCATTGGACCTTAGACCCTTACCTATCATTTGCACCTAGTGGGTAAAAAAGTATTGCCGTAGGGAATTTTTGACAGACTTTTGAAAATTTGGGGTAAGCATGTTTGACCCTTAAGACCTAAGTTCGGACCTATGGTGAAGACAAACTATGAGTTGTCCCACCTGGACCTTTTGGACCATTGGACCCTAGCCCATTAGCTACCCTTTCCACCTAGTGGCTAAAAAAGTATTGCCGTAGGGAATTTTTTTACACTCCTTTAAAAATTGGGGTATGGCATTTTTTTAAAATCTAACTTTGGACCCATGGTGAGGAAAAACCATGAGTTGTCCCACCTGGACCTTTTGACCCATTGGACCTTAGACCCTTACCTATCATTTGCACCTAGTGGGTAAAAAAGTATTGCCGTAGGGAATTTTTGACAGACTTTTGAAAATTTGGGGTAAGCATGTTTGACCCTTAAGACCTAAGTTCGGACCTATGGTGAAGACAAACTATGAGTTGTCCCACCTGGACCTTTTGGACCATTGGACCCTAGCCCATTAGCTACCCTTTCCACCTAGTGGCTAAAAAAGTATTGCCGTAGGGAATTTTTTTACACTCCTTTAAAAATTGGGGTATGGCATTTTTTTAAAATCTAACTTTGGACCCATGGTGAGGAAAAACCATGAGTTGTCCCACCTGGACCTTTTGACCCATTGGACCTTAGACCCTTACCTATCATTTGCACCTAGTGGGTAAAAAAGTATTGCCGTAGGGAATTTTTGACAGACTTTTGAAAATTTGGGGTAAGCATGTTTGACCCTTAAGACCTAAGTTCGGACCTATGGTGAAGACAAACTATGAGTTGTCCCACCTGGACCTTTTGGACCATTGGACCCTAGCCCATTAGCTACCATTTCCACCTAGTGGCTAAAAAAGTATTGCCGTAGGGAATTTTTTTACACTCCTTTAAAAATTGGGGTATGGCATTTTTTTAAAATCTAACTTTGGACCCATGGTGAGGAAAAACCATGAGTTGTCCCACCTGGACCTTTTGACCCATTGGACCTTAGACCCTTACCTATCATTTGCACCTAGTGGGTAAAAAAGTATTGCCGTAGGGAATTTTTGACAGACTTTTGAAAATTTGGGGTAAGCATGTTTGACCCTTAAGACCTAAGTTCGGACCTATGGTGAAGACAAACTATGAGTTGTCCCACCTGGACCTTTTGGACCATTGGACCCTAGCCCATTAGCTACCATTTCCACCTAGTGGCTAAAAAAGTATTGCCGTAGGGAATTTTTTTACACTCCTTTAAAAATTGGGGTATGGCATTTTTTTAAAATCTAACTTTGGACCCATGGTGAGGAAAAACCATGAGTTGTCCCACCTGGACCTTTTGACCCATTGGACCTTAGACCCTTACCTATCATTTGCACCTAGTGGGTAAAAAAGTATTGCCGTAGGGAATTTTTGACAGACTTTTGAAAATTTGGGGTAAGCATGTTTGACCCTTAAGACCTAAGTTCGGACCTATGGTGAAGACAAACTATGAGTTGTCCCACCTGGACCTTTTGGACCATTGGACCCTAGCCCATTAGCTACCATTTCCACCTAGTGGCTAAAAAAGTATTGCCGTAGGGAATTTTTTTACACTCCTTTAAAAATTGGGGTATGGCATTTTTTTAAAATCTAACTTTGGACCCATGGTGAGGAAAAACCATGAGTTGTCCCACCTGGACCTTTTGACCCATTGGACCTTAGACCCTTACCTATCATTTGCACCTAGTGGGTAAAAAAGTATTGCCGTAGGGAATTTTTGACAGACTTTTGAAAATTTGGGGTAAGCATGTTTGACCCTTAAGACCTAAGTTCGGACCTATGGTGAAGACAAACTATGAGTTGTCCCACCTGGACCTTTTGGACCATTGGACCCTAGCCCATTAGCTACCATTTCCACCTAGTGGCTAAAAAAGTATTGCCGTAGGGAATTTTTTTACACTCCTTTAAAAATTGGGGTATGGCATTTTTTTAAAATCTAACTTTGGACCCATGGTGAGGAAAAACCATGAGTTGTCCCACCTGGACCTTTTGACCCATTGGACCTTAGACCCTTACCTATCATTTGCACCTAGTGGGTAAAAAAGTATTGCCGTAGGGAATTTTTGACAGACTTTTGAAAATTTGGGGTAAGCATGTTTGACCCTTAAGACCTAAGTTCGGACCTATGGTGAAGACAAACTATGAGTTGTCCCACCTGGACCTTTTGGACCATTGGACCCTAGCCCATTAGCTACCATTTCCACCTAGTGGCTAAAAAAGTATTGCCGTAGGGAATTTTTTTACACTCCTTTAAAAATTGGGGTATGGCATTTTTTTAAAATCTAACTTTGGACCCATGGTGAGGAAAAACCATGAGTTGTCCCACCTGGACCTTTTGACCCATTGGACCTTAGACCCTTACCTATCATTTGCACCTAGTGGGTAAAAAAGTATTGCCGTAGGGAATTTTTGACAGACTTTTGAAAATTTGGGGTAAGCATGTTTGACCCTTAAGACCTAAGTTCGGACCTATGGTGAAGACAAACTATGAGTTGTCCCACCTGGACCTTTTGGACCATTGGACCCTAGCCCATTAGCTACCATTTCCACCTAGTGGCTAAAAAAGTATTGCCGTAGGGAATTTTTTTACACTCCTTTAAAAATTGGGGTATGGCATTTTTTTAAAATCTAACTTTGGACCCATGGTGAGGAAAAACCATGAGTTGTCCCACCTGGACCTTTTGACCCATTGGACCTTAGACCCTTACCTATCATTTGCACCTAGTGGGTAAAAAAGTATTGCCGTAGGGAATTTTTGACAGACTTTTGAAAATTTGGGGTAAGCATGTTTGACCCTTAAGACCTAAGTTCGGACCTATGGTGAAGACAAACTATGAGTTGTCCCACCTGGACCTTTTGGACCATTGGACCCTAGCCCATTAGCTACCATTTCCACCTAGTGGCTAAAAAAGTATTGCCGTAGGGAATTTTTTTACACTCCTTTAAAAATTGGGGTATGGCATTTTTTTAAAATCTAACTTTGGACCCATGGTGAGGAAAAACCATGAGTTGTCCCACCTGGACCTTTTGACCCATTGGACCTTAGACCCTTACCTATCATTTGCACCTAGTGGGTAAAAAAGTATTGCCGTAGGGAATTTTTGACAGACTTTTGAAAATTTGGGGTAAGCATGTTTGACCCTTAAGACCTAAGTTCGGACCTATGGTGAAGACAAACTATGAGTTGTCCCACCTGGACCTTTTGGACCATTGGACCCTAGCCCATTAGCTACCATTTCCACCTAGTGGCTAAAAAAGTATTGCCGTAGGGAATTTTTTTACACTCCTTTAAAAATTGGGGTATGGCATTTTTTTAAAATCTAACTTTGGACCCATGGTGAGGAAAAACCATGAGTTGTCCCACCTGGACCTTTTGACCCATTGGACCTTAGACCCTTACCTATCATTTGCACCTAGTGGGTAAAAAAGTATTGCCGTAGGGAATTTTTGACAGACTTTTGAAAATTTGGGGTAAGCATGTTTGACCCTTAAGACCTAAGTTCGGACCTATGGTGAAGACAAACTATGAGTTGTCCCACCTGGACCTTTTGGACCATTGGACCCTAGCCCATTAGCTACCATTTCCACCTAGTGGCTAAAAAAGTATTGCCGTAGGGAATTTTTTTACACTCCTTTAAAAATTGGGGTATGGCATTTTTTTAAAATCTAACTTTGGACCCATGGTGAGGAAAAACCATGAGTTGTCCCACCTGGACCTTTTGACCCATTGGACCTTAGACCCTTACCTATCATTTGCACCTAGTGGGTAAAAAAGTATTGCCGTAGGGAATTTTTGACAGACTTTTGAAAATTTGGGGTAAGCATGTTTGACCCTTAAGACCTAAGTTCGGACCTATGGTGAAGACAAACTATGAGTTGTCCCACCTGGACCTTTTGGACCATTGGACCCTAGCCCATTAGCTACCATTTCCACCTAGTGGCTAAAAAAGTATTGCCGTAGGGAATTTTTTTACACTCCTTTAAAAATTGGGGTATGGCATTTTTTTAAAATCTAACTTTGGACCCATGGTGAGGAAAAACCATGAGTTGTCCCACCTGGACCTTTTGACCCATTGGACCTTAGACCCTTACCTATCATTTGCACCTAGTGGGTAAAAAAGTATTGCCGTAGGGAATTTTTGACAGACTTTTGAAAATTTGGGGTAAGCATGTTTGACCCTTAAGACCTAAGTTCGGACCTATGGTGAAGACAAACTATGAGTTGTCCCACCTGGACCTTTTGGACCATTGGACCCTAGCCCATTAGCTACCATTTCCACCTAGTGGCTAAAAAAGTATTGCCG
>NW_027468270.1:7500-17485 GCF_965363235.1 Mytilus galloprovincialis | reverse complement strand
GCTATTTTCTGTTTGACAATCCGTATTTTCATAGCTAGACCGGCTTTCGGCCCAGAAATTAATGTAATGTTTACAAACACTTTTTTTCTACACGAACTTTTTGACGCAATTTTACAAAAAAATGAGACGAAAGACATATGATTTTCATTGGATTTGCTGAATGATGTATGTACACAGTTTCAGAAAAGGTATTACTTCAAGCGATTGAAATTCTACTTTTAGCCAAATTTTGGGGAAATATGTGACATCTTTCCCCCCCTTTTTGCAATATTTTATAACAAATAAATACAGATTGTTGCCATGGATACACCCAAAAGAAATTATATTTTACCATTTTATATACTGGATATAAAATCTATGGAAGATTCTGATTACATACATATGCACATATATGACACAAGCAGTAAGCTTGATATTGCAAGAAAGCAATGAAAAGGGGATGGTAAAATCTATAAGGGCAAATTATAATATTTTTTCCTAACTGTTTATTGCTACCTTATGGCATACTTACCAAGCTCAGAATTGTATAATTTAAGACTTTTCATGCCACAAATCTATTGATATTTAGATTCTAAATCAACTTCTGAGGAAATTAAGTATTTAAGAATGACAATACATGTCAATTTTATTGTTTACAGTCCTTAGCAACCAAAATTAGACATTTTGACACAAGGCTTATATTTGTACTCTATCGGCTTAACCCTTGCTTCTGATGAACTGGGCTGCATGTAGTAGCCTAAGTATTGAACGCGTTGGTTTTTTTCTTGCGAATATATCAAATTATTGTTTTTATCAAGATTTTATGTTACATTTTGGCATATATTAAATGTAAAGTTAAATCAGATGTAAGAAATTGATTCCCTATCACCAAGTCTTTTAATCAAGTCTTTACTATGCAATAGGCATAAAGATTAACATTTTGATGCTTGAAATTGCTACATTTTGTACAATTTTGCATCATCAGAGATCTTATTAAGATTTTCTGCATAAAAAAACTGACAAAAGAGGTATAGTTTTTAAGATTTTGCCAAAAATTAAGGTAGAGACAAGATTTTACACTTTGACTTGGCACCTTTCTTTAAATCAGTTTTTGTCGCGTTTCAGTGTCAACTGCTAACCTTCATAAAATATTCATTACTCAACCAATTTTCAAAAATAAAAGGCCATTTTACTCGATTTAGCTAGCAGAACACAGAAAATAAGTTAAAAGGGAGAATTTGAAAAAAATATTTACTATTAAGGTAGCAATACACAGTTAGGAGTTTAGTTTCGCATTTTGGCCCCGGTGGATTTTTCAAATAGGAAAGTTATTGTGTAATAAAATTCATTTTTAGAAAGCTGAGTGCTAACTTAGCCTTCAAAGATGGTTTATAAGAGCATCAAGATTATGTTTTACATGTTTTATGGGCTATTTTCTGTTTGACAATCCGTATTTTCATAGCTAGACCGGCTTTCGGCCCAGAAATTAATGTAATGTTTACAAACACTTTTTTTCTACACGAACTTTTTGACGCAATTTTACAAAAAAATGAGACGAAAGACATATGATTTTCATTGGATTTGCTGAATGATGTATGTACACAGTTTCAGAAAAGGTATTACTTCAAGCGATTGAAATTCTACTTTTAGCCAAATTTTGGGGAAATATGTGACATCTTTCCCCCCCTTTTTGCAATATTTTATAACAAATAAATACAGATTGTTGCCATGGATACACCCAAAAGAAATTATATTTTACCATTTTATATACTGGATATAAAATCTATGGAAGATTCTGATTACATACATATGCACATATATGACACAAGCAGTAAGCTTGATATTGCAAGAAAGCAATGAAAAGGGGATGGTAAAATCTATAAGGGCAAATTATAATATTTTTTCCTAACTGTTTATTGCTACCTTATGGCATACTTACCAAGCTCAGAATTGTATAATTTAAGACTTTTCATGCCACAAATCTATTGATATTTAGATTCTAAATCAACTTCTGAGGAAATTAAGTATTTAAGAATGACAATACATGTCAATTTTATTGTTTACAGTCCTTAGCAACCAAAATTAGACATTTTGACACAAGGCTTATATTTGTACTCTATCGGCTTAACCCTTGCTTCTGATGAACTGGGCTGCATGTAGTAGCCTAAGTATTGAACGCGTTGGTTTTTTTCTTGCGAATATATCAAATTATTGTTTTTATCAAGATTTTATGTTACATTTTGGCATATATTAAATGTAAAGTTAAATCAGATGTAAGAAATTGATTCCCTATCACCAAGTCTTTTAATCAAGTCTTTACTATGCAATAGGCATAAAGATTAACATTTTGATGCTTGAAATTGCTACATTTTGTACAATTTTGCATCATCAGAGATCTTATTAAGATTTTCTGCATAAAAAAACTGACAAAAGAGGTATAGTTTTTAAGATTTTGCCAAAAATTAAGGTAGAGACAAGATTTTACACTTTGACTTGGCACCTTTCTTTAAATCAGTTTTTGTCGCGTTTCAGTGTCAACTGCTAACCTTCATAAAATATTCATTACTCAACCAATTTTCAAAAATAAAAGGCCATTTTACTCGATTTAGCTAGCAGAACACAGAAAATAAGTTAAAAGGGAGAATTTGAAAAAAATATTTACTATTAAGGTAGCAATACACAGTTAGGAGTTTAGTTTCGCATTTTGGCCCCGGTGGATTTTTCAAATAGGAAAGTTATTGTGTAATAAAATTCATTTTTAGAAAGCTGAGTGCTAACTTAGCCTTCAAAGATGGTTTATAAGAGCATCAAGATTATGTTTTACATGTTTTATGGGCTATTTTCTGTTTGACAATCCGTATTTTCATAGCTAGACCGGCTTTCGGCCCAGAAATTAATGTAATGTTTACAAACACTTTTTTTCTACACGAACTTTTTGACGCAATTTTACAAAAAAATGAGACGAAAGACATATGATTTTCATTGGATTTGCTGAATGATGTATGTACACAGTTTCAGAAAAGGTATTACTTCAAGCGATTGAAATTCTACTTTTAGCCAAATTTTGGGGAAATATGTGACATCTTTCCCCCCCTTTTTGCAATATTTTATAACAAATAAATACAGATTGTTGCCATGGATACACCCAAAAGAAATTATATTTTACCATTTTATATACTGGATATAAAATCTATGGAAGATTCTGATTACATACATATGCACATATATGACACAAGCAGTAAGCTTGATATTGCAAGAAAGCAATGAAAAGGGGATGGTAAAATCTATAAGGGCAAATTATAATATTTTTTCCTAACTGTTTATTGCTACCTTATGGCATACTTACCAAGCTCAGAATTGTATAATTTAAGACTTTTCATGCCACAAATCTATTGATATTTAGATTCTAAATCAACTTCTGAGGAAATTAAGTATTTAAGAATGACAATACATGTCAATTTTATTGTTTACAGTCCTTAGCAACCAAAATTAGACATTTTGACACAAGGCTTATATTTGTACTCTATCGGCTTAACCCTTGCTTCTGATGAACTGGGCTGCATGTAGTAGCCTAAGTATTGAACGCGTTGGTTTTTTTCTTGCGAATATATCAAATTATTGTTTTTATCAAGATTTTATGTTACATTTTGGCATATATTAAATGTAAAGTTAAATCAGATGTAAGAAATTGATTCCCTATCACCAAGTCTTTTAATCAAGTCTTTACTATGCAATAGGCATAAAGATTAACATTTTGATGCTTGAAATTGCTACATTTTGTACAATTTTGCATCATCAGAGATCTTATTAAGATTTTCTGCATAAAAAAACTGACAAAAGAGGTATAGTTTTTAAGATTTTGCCAAAAATTAAGGTAGAGACAAGATTTTACACTTTGACTTGGCACCTTTCTTTAAATCAGTTTTTGTCGCGTTTCAGTGTCAACTGCTAACCTTCATAAAATATTCATTACTCAACCAATTTTCAAAAATAAAAGGCCATTTTACTCGATTTAGCTAGCAGAACACAGAAAATAAGTTAAAAGGGAGAATTTGAAAAAAATATTTACTATTAAGGTAGCAATACACAGTTAGGAGTTTAGTTTCGCATTTTGGCCCCGGTGGATTTTTCAAATAGGAAAGTTATTGTGTAATAAAATTCATTTTTAGAAAGCTGAGTGCTAACTTAGCCTTCAAAGATGGTTTATAAGAGCATCAAGATTATGTTTTACATGTTTTATGGGCTATTTTCTGTTTGACAATCCGTATTTTCATAGCTAGACCGGCTTTCGGCCCAGAAATTAATGTAATGTTTACAAACACTTTTTTTCTACACGAACTTTTTGACGCAATTTTACAAAAAAATGAGACGAAAGACATATGATTTTCATTGGATTTGCTGAATGATGTATGTACACAGTTTCAGAAAAGGTATTACTTCAAGCGATTGAAATTCTACTTTTAGCCAAATTTTGGGGAAATATGTGACATCTTTCCCCCCCTTTTTGCAATATTTTATAACAAATAAATACAGATTGTTGCCATGGATACACCCAAAAGAAATTATATTTTACCATTTTATATACTGGATATAAAATCTATGGAAGATTCTGATTACATACATATGCACATATATGACACAAGCAGTAAGCTTGATATTGCAAGAAAGCAATGAAAAGGGGATGGTAAAATCTATAAGGGCAAATTATAATATTTTTTCCTAACTGTTTATTGCTACCTTATGGCATACTTACCAAGCTCAGAATTGTATAATTTAAGACTTTTCATGCCACAAATCTATTGATATTTAGATTCTAAATCAACTTCTGAGGAAATTAAGTATTTAAGAATGACAATACATGTCAATTTTATTGTTTACAGTCCTTAGCAACCAAAATTAGACATTTTGACACAAGGCTTATATTTGTACTCTATCGGCTTAACCCTTGCTTCTGATGAACTGGGCTGCATGTAGTAGCCTAAGTATTGAACGCGTTGGTTTTTTTCTTGCGAATATATCAAATTATTGTTTTTATCAAGATTTTATGTTACATTTTGGCATATATTAAATGTAAAGTTAAATCAGATGTAAGAAATTGATTCCCTATCACCAAGTCTTTTAATCAAGTCTTTACTATGCAATAGGCATAAAGATTAACATTTTGATGCTTGAAATTGCTACATTTTGTACAATTTTGCATCATCAGAGATCTTATTAAGATTTTCTGCATAAAAAAACTGACAAAAGAGGTATAGTTTTTAAGATTTTGCCAAAAATTAAGGTAGAGACAAGATTTTACACTTTGACTTGGCACCTTTCTTTAAATCAGTTTTTGTCGCGTTTCAGTGTCAACTGCTAACCTTCATAAAATATTCATTACTCAACCAATTTTCAAAAATAAAAGGCCATTTTACTCGATTTAGCTAGCAGAACACAGAAAATAAGTTAAAAGGGAGAATTTGAAAAAAATATTTACTATTAAGGTAGCAATACACAGTTAGGAGTTTAGTTTCGCATTTTGGCCCCGGTGGATTTTTCAAATAGGAAAGTTATTGTGTAATAAAATTCATTTTTAGAAAGCTGAGTGCTAACTTAGCCTTCAAAGATGGTTTATAAGAGCATCAAGATTATGTTTTACATGTTTTATGGGCTATTTTCTGTTTGACAATCCGTATTTTCATAGCTAGACCGGCTTTCGGCCCAGAAATTAATGTAATGTTTACAAACACTTTTTTTCTACACGAACTTTTTGACGCAATTTTACAAAAAAATGAGACGAAAGACATATGATTTTCATTGGATTTGCTGAATGATGTATGTACACAGTTTCAGAAAAGGTATTACTTCAAGCGATTGAAATTCTACTTTTAGCCAAATTTTGGGGAAATATGTGACATCTTTCCCCCCCTTTTTGCAATATTTTATAACAAATAAATACAGATTGTTGCCATGGATACACCCAAAAGAAATTATATTTTACCATTTTATATACTGGATATAAAATCTATGGAAGATTCTGATTACATACATATGCACATATATGACACAAGCAGTAAGCTTGATATTGCAAGAAAGCAATGAAAAGGGGATGGTAAAATCTATAAGGGCAAATTATAATATTTTTTCCTAACTGTTTATTGCTACCTTATGGCATACTTACCAAGCTCAGAATTGTATAATTTAAGACTTTTCATGCCACAAATCTATTGATATTTAGATTCTAAATCAACTTCTGAGGAAATTAAGTATTTAAGAATGACAATACATGTCAATTTTATTGTTTACAGTCCTTAGCAACCAAAATTAGACATTTTGACACAAGGCTTATATTTGTACTCTATCGGCTTAACCCTTGCTTCTGATGAACTGGGCTGCATGTAGTAGCCTAAGTATTGAACGCGTTGGTTTTTTTCTTGCGAATATATCAAATTATTGTTTTTATCAAGATTTTATGTTACATTTTGGCATATATTAAATGTAAAGTTAAATCAGATGTAAGAAATTGATTCCCTATCACCAAGTCTTTTAATCAAGTCTTTACTATGCAATAGGCATAAAGATTAACATTTTGATGCTTGAAATTGCTACATTTTGTACAATTTTGCATCATCAGAGATCTTATTAAGATTTTCTGCATAAAAAAACTGACAAAAGAGGTATAGTTTTTAAGATTTTGCCAAAAATTAAGGTAGAGACAAGATTTTACACTTTGACTTGGCACCTTTCTTTAAATCAGTTTTTGTCGCGTTTCAGTGTCAACTGCTAACCTTCATAAAATATTCATTACTCAACCAATTTTCAAAAATAAAAGGCCATTTTACTCGATTTAGCTAGCAGAACACAGAAAATAAGTTAAAAGGGAGAATTTGAAAAAAATATTTACTATTAAGGTAGCAATACACAGTTAGGAGTTTAGTTTCGCATTTTGGCCCCGGTGGATTTTTCAAATAGGAAAGTTATTGTGTAATAAAATTCATTTTTAGAAAGCTGAGTGCTAACTTAGCCTTCAAAGATGGTTTATAAGAGCATCAAGATTATGTTTTACATGTTTTATGGGCTATTTTCTGTTTGACAATCCGTATTTTCATAGCTAGACCGGCTTTCGGCCCAGAAATTAATGTAATGTTTACAAACACTTTTTTTCTACACGAACTTTTTGACGCAATTTTACAAAAAAATGAGACGAAAGACATATGATTTTCATTGGATTTGCTGAATGATGTATGTACACAGTTTCAGAAAAGGTATTACTTCAAGCGATTGAAATTCTACTTTTAGCCAAATTTTGGGGAAATATGTGACATCTTTCCCCCCCTTTTTGCAATATTTTATAACAAATAAATACAGATTGTTGCCATGGATACACCCAAAAGAAATTATATTTTACCATTTTATATACTGGATATAAAATCTATGGAAGATTCTGATTACATACATATGCACATATATGACACAAGCAGTAAGCTTGATATTGCAAGAAAGCAATGAAAAGGGGATGGTAAAATCTATAAGGGCAAATTATAATATTTTTTCCTAACTGTTTATTGCTACCTTATGGCATACTTACCAAGCTCAGAATTGTATAATTTAAGACTTTTCATGCCACAAATCTATTGATATTTAGATTCTAAATCAACTTCTGAGGAAATTAAGTATTTAAGAATGACAATACATGTCAATTTTATTGTTTACAGTCCTTAGCAACCAAAATTAGACATTTTGACACAAGGCTTATATTTGTACTCTATCGGCTTAACCCTTGCTTCTGATGAACTGGGCTGCATGTAGTAGCCTAAGTATTGAACGCGTTGGTTTTTTTCTTGCGAATATATCAAATTATTGTTTTTATCAAGATTTTATGTTACATTTTGGCATATATTAAATGTAAAGTTAAATCAGATGTAAGAAATTGATTCCCTATCACCAAGTCTTTTAATCAAGTCTTTACTATGCAATAGGCATAAAGATTAACATTTTGATGCTTGAAATTGCTACATTTTGTACAATTTTGCATCATCAGAGATCTTATTAAGATTTTCTGCATAAAAAAACTGACAAAAGAGGTATAGTTTTTAAGATTTTGCCAAAAATTAAGGTAGAGACAAGATTTTACACTTTGACTTGGCACCTTTCTTTAAATCAGTTTTTGTCGCGTTTCAGTGTCAACTGCTAACCTTCATAAAATATTCATTACTCAACCAATTTTCAAAAATAAAAGGCCATTTTACTCGATTTAGCTAGCAGAACACAGAAAATAAGTTAAAAGGGAGAATTTGAAAAAAATATTTACTATTAAGGTAGCAATACACAGTTAGGAGTTTAGTTTCGCATTTTGGCCCCGGTGGATTTTTCAAATAGGAAAGTTATTGTGTAATAAAATTCATTTTTAGAAAGCTGAGTGCTAACTTAGCCTTCAAAGATGGTTTATAAGAGCATCAAGATTATGTTTTACATGTTTTATGGGCTATTTTCTGTTTGACAATCCGTATTTTCATAGCTAGACCGGCTTTCGGCCCAGAAATTAATGTAATGTTTACAAACACTTTTTTTCTACACGAACTTTTTGACGCAATTTTACAAAAAAATGAGACGAAAGACATATGATTTTCATTGGATTTGCTGAATGATGTATGTACACAGTTTCAGAAAAGGTATTACTTCAAGCGATTGAAATTCTACTTTTAGCCAAATTTTGGGGAAATATGTGACATCTTTCCCCCCCTTTTTGCAATATTTTATAACAAATAAATACAGATTGTTGCCATGGATACACCCAAAAGAAATTATATTTTACCATTTTATATACTGGATATAAAATCTATGGAAGATTCTGATTACATACATATGCACATATATGACACAAGCAGTAAGCTTGATATTGCAAGAAAGCAATGAAAAGGGGATGGTAAAATCTATAAGGGCAAATTATAATATTTTTTCCTAACTGTTTATTGCTACCTTATGGCATACTTACCAAGCTCAGAATTGTATAATTTAAGACTTTTCATGCCACAAATCTATTGATATTTAGATTCTAAATCAACTTCTGAGGAAATTAAGTATTTAAGAATGACAATACATGTCAATTTTATTGTTTACAGTCCTTAGCAACCAAAATTAGACATTTTGACACAAGGCTTATATTTGTACTCTATCGGCTTAACCCTTGCTTCTGATGAACTGGGCTGCATGTAGTAGCCTAAGTATTGAACGCGTTGGTTTTTTTCTTGCGAATATATCAAATTATTGTTTTTATCAAGATTTTATGTTACATTTTGGCATATATTAAATGTAAAGTTAAATCAGATGTAAGAAATTGATTCCCTATCACCAAGTCTTTTAATCAAGTCTTTACTATGCAATAGGCATAAAGATTAACATTTTGATGCTTGAAATTGCTACATTTTGTACAATTTTGCATCATCAGAGATCTTATTAAGATTTTCTGCATAAAAAAACTGACAAAAGAGGTATAGTTTTTAAGATTTTGCCAAAAATTAAGGTAGAGACAAGATTTTACACTTTGACTTGGCACCTTTCTTTAAATCAGTTTTTGTCGCGTTTCAGTGTCAACTGCTAACCTTCATAAAATATTCATTACTCAACCAATTTTCAAAAATAAAAGGCCATTTTACTCGATTTAGCTAGCAGAACACAGAAAATAAGTTAAAAGGGAGAATTTGAAAAAAATATTTACTATTAAGGTAGCAATACACAGTTAGGAGTTTAGTTTCGCATTTTGGCCCCGGTGGATTTTTCAAATAGGAAAGTTATTGTGTAATAAAATTCATTTTTAGAAAGCTGAGTGCTAACTTAGCCTTCAAAGATGGTTTATAAGAGCATCAAGATTATGTTTTACATGTTTTATGGGCTATTTTCTGTTTGACAATCCGTATTTTCATAGCTAGACCGGCTTTCGGCCCAGAAATTAATGTAATGTTTACAAACACTTTTTTTCTACACGAACTTTTTGACGCAATTTTACAAAAAAATGAGACGAAAGACA